>NC_133533.1:53680092-53915259 GCF_048544455.1 Silene latifolia
AGATCCTTGGGAGATAGTTATGAAAGAAATTGATCGAATGTCAGACCATATCCATCGACTGAAAACTACCCTGGACAGTTATAACCACATGTTTCGCCAGTTCGCTTTGTCTATCCCACTTGAAGCTCACTGCCTTGTTAAGACATTGCCAAATATTGCACCATGGGTTGGGTTCAAGGCAAGGTACTCTGATCTGATTATTAATGGGATCCCAAATCATGAGAAATATCTTTATATAGGAGGGGTGCTTAATTGCATCTGGTATCCATCTTTTGAGGATCTGACAGTGGACTTACTCAATCATAAAATGGAAAATGTGGTTTATCTATCTGATGAAGAATCCGTCAACAATGAGGGGGTGAAAAATGGGGACCAAGTAGATAATAAGGATGATGTAGAATAAAATGAGAGTGAAATTTCCGTCTCAGAATATGAGCCAGCTAGCTCCTCCGATGAAGATGACCATTATTACAGGGATGGTGGTCCATGTAGCATAAACTAATATGAAAAAGTTAGATGTCTAACAAAATTTTGACTTGTATATATAAAAAAAACAATTAGGATGGCTTATGGCCTGGGTGGTGTAACAATATGAAGGTTGAAAAATAAAAGTGTAGTCACTTCGGATTATGCTAGTTAGTCACCATCTGTTTTCAGGTATTGTATGGTAGTGTGTGTAATAACGTTAAGATATGATGACGTTTGTATGATGCAGTTAATATATGATATCAGTAACAGTTTATGTATGATATAATCAATTTTATTTAAGTAAAAGTTTCTCATATGTTTTGTAACTAATTTATTTATTTCATCCATGTTATAGGATGACTAACACAGATAGTTCTGACATAACCCCACTGATGACAAATGATACGAGGGGTCTTGTAACAATTATAGCTGAAGCAATGAGAGGCAACCGAACAAGTGAGGAAGAAGAGAGTATGAAATATTTTAAGAAAATGGTAGGTTATCATCCAAAGACTTATGATGGTAGGCCTGATCCAGTAGAATTTCAAGATTGGGTCAGGAATATGGATAAACTATTTAAAGCAATAAACTGTCCTGAAAAATGGAAAGTGGGATTTGTGGTTTACTACCTCATAGGTCAAACTGATATTTGGTGGAAAACAGTGAAAGAAAGAAGAAATGAGGTAGGATTTGGATGGACTCAATTCAAAGAGCTTAAGAGGTCCAAATTTTATCCTCAATCACTTCGACGACAAAAGGAAGAAACATTTAATGAGTAAGTCCAAGGTTCAAAATTTTTTATGGATTATGCCACCAAATTTATGGAACTATCCCGATTTGCGCCTTACATGGTGGCAACTGAGGAATTAAGAATGGACCGTTTTGAGATAGGGCTTAATTGGAACCTTCGCGATAGGCTATATCTACCCATACCTGTTTAAATTACCAAGAGATGTATGAAAAGGCCACAAATGCGGAGAGAATATCAAATGAAAGAGGATACCAAACCAAGGTAAAGAGAAAGTTTGAGGGAGGCGAGAAACTCGGTAGTGATTTTCATAAACAACCTAACTTCGCAGGACGAAAGTTCTCAGTTGGTCAGTTTCAAGGAGGGTACCAGTCTCCCCGTTGTGCAAAAGTGGATTTACAAATCATGCGACAAACCAATGTAGATACCCAAACCTAAAATGCTTTGAATGTGGAAGCCCGAGACACAAAATAATCAATTATCAAAATTTGAGAAATAAAATGACGACCAGAATAGCCACCAACCCGAACTATAATTTTTCAAGAGTTAATCCTAAGCCACAAGGGAAAATGGTTCAAAAGTCAAGTCCCATACCAGGGTGAGTGATAGGCTTTGTCGCACACCTAATCAAAGATAAATTTTCCTAGACACAAATTAATGTAGTACGAGGGGTCGAACACAAGGAGATAAGAATTGCGATATTTAATGTTATGGAAAGACTTCTATAAAGGTCGATTACGATTGATTTTTTGATTTGTTTGGTAGCTAGCTGATGTGAACATTATTTGCGCACATTTAGTCCCCTAATTGAGTCTATTTTGCATACTATTATAACATTCTATGGCCATTTTATCCGTCAAAACCTTCCTATTTGTTTTTCTATCGCATTTCATATGTTTTGTAGAAAAGGACATAATAAGGCGGAAATTCCCGTCTTTCGTGCATATTTGGAAGCTTTTTGATGATATTGGATGGACTAGTATGAAGAGGAGGCAAGAATGATGACCAATGATCTAGGAATAAAGTGTATATAGAAGGGTCATAAGGTTTAAAGCAAGGAGGAAAGCAAGGAAGCCATTCATGAAGAAAATTGCTCGGAACGCAAACCAAGAGTTGCTCCTTTGGCTCTGAAAATATGCTAGATGGAACGGTGTCGAAAAAACAAGCGATCTAGGCTTTTGAATCACTCCAATAGGAGTCCGGATGAGAAAATGACGTCCGTTTTACAATCTGAGCTCAAACAAAGAAGCTGTACAGGAATCCGCGCGTCCCGCGCTGAAGACGCTCGGATTGTCCCAAATCCGCTCGGATTACTCCAAATCTGCTCGGATTCCTCCCTTGCTACAATCCGAGCGTCTTGCTCCAAATCCGCTCGGATTCCCTTGCTACAATCCGCCCGTCCCGACACCAATCCGCCCGGATTCCAGTCCAGCGCAAATTCGTTCTTCAAGCTTTCAAGAAAGACGCCCTTCCTTCGAAAAATACCGGCTCCTCCCTGCTCAAATCCCAAAAGTGTAATTACTAGTTTAGCCCTTAGTTAACCCTAATGCATCCACCTAATTTCCACTATAAATACCCCATTTGTAATAATCAAACCATCAAGTTTTATTACACAAGTTTTTAGAGTAGAAAATCCTTCTTTAGATTAGATTAGTAGTAGATTAGATTAGATTACTCTTTAATCTTTCCACAAATTACACATTAATCTTTCTTTTAATCATTGTTCAAGTTTATTATTGAGTAATTCAAGTTTATTATTGGGTAATAAGAAGATCAATTGGGTTTATTGGGAGATTGACAACCTTCCATCAATCATCAAGTTCTTCTATTATTCTTTGCATTATTATTTTGGAATCTCCATATGTATAATTCTCTTAATCCTTGTTTTAATTATTGTTAATCTTTCTTACTTGTTCATCATGTTTGGCTTTGTTAGTATGATTGACAACCTTATTAACATGTTAGCTTGATCATGAGAGAGTAGTTACTTAGCTAGGATTAATGGGTAATTAGGGGAAATAAACATGGGGAATGATTCATGCTTAATCTAATATGTTCACATGGTTAAATTGCTTGCTTGTTATGATCTCAACTCATGCACATGTTATGTTTGATGAAATGCTAAGCCTATGAATCCTTGCATTTACTACCATCTCTTATCTTTTCAATGAGACTTGTAAGACATAAACCAACTCGAGTCTCATTAGACCATGCATGTTGTTGAGTAGGGAAGATTAAGTCGACTTTAGGTGTTGTACAATCTAATCGATTCGGCTCCGGAACCCAAACTTTCCTAGGATTGTAAGATATAACCCAACTCAATCCATCACAACAATAATTGCTTGCTTATAATTTGAGAACATGTTTGTATGATCAATTCCCATGATTCCCCTATGACCCCATGATATCCTAGTGCTTTTTAATCAATTGTTTACATCTTTCCTTTTGTTGCTTGTTTATTGCCTTTATTAGATTAGAATCATCAACCCATTATAATTGTGACAACCCCAAGCATAACCATAATTAGATTGAATAATTTGAGTAACCACCGTCCCATGGATCGACCTCGACTTACCACTAGCTAGTTGTATGTTGAGTATTATAAATGTGTTTGATTGGATGAGTGACGACATCGTCCACATCAAAATGGCGCCGTTGCCGGGGACGGTGTTGTTTATTTGAATTGTTCTTTTGTCTAGTTTTAGTTGTGCTTCTTTTTCTTGAGTTTTATTGTACTTGTTCTATTTCACATGCTCAAACATGTCTACATTCACTTTTTGGCAATATGAAAATGAATCATTTGATAAATATGTTGCAAGATTTGAAGATTATATGACTCATGCTTGGCATCATAGTTTTACTCTTTCAAATTATGAAGCATGTTGTGTTGTTTATAATGGCATGAACCTTGAAACCCGCAACTTGGCATTTCACTTGAGTGGTGGTAGGATATGTGAGATGAGTTGTGAGGACTTTTGGGAATTTGTTGAGTTCATGACCATTCATTGTCTTAAGCAAACTATACATGACATATTTGAGAGTGCCAAGGAAGGTATAGAAGCGATAAAAATCACATTTCAAAAATTCATTGAGGAAAACTATAATGAAAATGAGATTTGTGAGGATGAGAAACCTTCCTATAACCTTGAACCAACCCACTTTGTCCACAAAATTACCCCACCTTGGGAAGATGGAGTGCTAGATGAGGAGAGTGATGATGAGGAGGAGTACATTCTTGATTGTGAAACTAATGCTTGGATGCCGTCATCCTACTCTTCTTGTGCTTCAATGAAATCAACCTCCATGGAATTTGATGTTAATGGGCAAAGTGAGAATGATATGGATGAGAGCTTGAGAGAAAACTCACCCTTTGAGGATGACATATTTGAGGGAGACAATTGTGTTGAACTTGGCGAGCCTTGTTACGACAACCCCTTTGATAATGAACCTTGTTGGGATGAGGAATATGATGAGGACATTTGGGAACCCCAAATAGACACCCTTAAAATCACCTTGGATGATAATGAGAGTACTTGCATTGAATGTGGTGATTTTGACTATTTGGAGGATGAGTTGAGAGAATTGCCAACCAACTACCCATTTCATGTTCCTTCCATCCATCATTTCTCTTATGATTTTTGTCATAATATTCTTGACATGCTTGTTCGGTCTTTTACTTGGGCATTCTTAAATTGCATAATCTTGTATTGCTATGCATGCCTATTCATGTCCCACTCCCAAGAATTTGACCGACTTCTACGTGCTTTGAGTGCTAGTGATAATCTTCCATGAAATTGTTTAAAGATAATCCTTGGTTTGATGGAGTTCCTTAATAACCATTAATTTGTATATATGCATTTAGTGTAGTTTGCATTGTATTATATCTCACATGATTCATGTAGTTAGTTGCATATAGACTAGAATTCATGCATAATCACTAATGACCAATCCTATTCTTTTCTACACTAGGAATAATGTTTAAATCGGTTTGGGGAGGTTTGATCATAGGTGACCATAGTTTACTAGAAATCATGCATCACATAGTATAGTTTAGATTGCATTCATTTGTTATATATGTCATATAGAATTGCATTTAGTTAGAGCATGCATTCATTCATATCATACCATTGCATTTGTACTTGATTTCCATAAAATCAAAAAATTCAAAAAAAAAAATGTATTTCCTTTTTATTCCTACTCCTACATGTACATTGAGGACAATGTCCAAAATAAAGTGGGGGATGGGAATTTATATTCCAAAAATGCATAAAAATTGAAAAATTTCGAAAAATCACAAAAATATGTTCTTTAATTTCATAAAAACAAAAACCATAAAAATTTGAAAAATTTAAAAATCCAAAAACAAGTTCATTTCCTTTGTAGTGTAGTCTTGTATATATTGTTTTGTATATATTGTGTTTGTTCATCTTTTTTCACATTGATTGACTACGCCACATCCGAGACATGAGGATATTGAAGACCGCATGGTATGATCTTTCCAATCTCCTTTTTCCTCTTTATGTTAATGACTATGTGGCTTTATTTTGATTGATGCGGTAAAAACAATGTGAATTTAGGATTGCATTTAGTTTATTTGGCATATTAGTTGGTAGAATCATATGCATTAGGATGTTTATATGTTAGTTGCATCATGACATGTAGTTGCATGTTAGAAAAATTTTGCGAAACCGTATACTTAGGAAGCTTGACAAGTGTATATAGGCCCTAGTAGATGCTTTTTCTTCTTAAGACTTTGCTTGTTAGAATACTTGTAAAACACCCTAGGATGTGTCATGCTAGTATCCTTTGACCCATGGTTTAAGGCCTAGTCAAGAGTACCTTGTGGTGTGATAACTCCTTGGCTACCGTTTATTCCAAGGTGACCCTTGAAACCATGCATGCAACCATCATCCATCCATGTTCTACCACATTTTTGTCATCAAAGGGAATGGGCACAAAAAGAAATTGATTTGAGTTCAATGAAATGAAAAGTGAAAGAAAGTTTGCAAAAATGCATCAAATGAAAAGAGGAGCAAAAATAGAACTCCTAAAGCTTCAAATATAAGCCACCCTCGTTACTAATTGGGGTGACTTTGAAAATGTTCAAAAGAAATGCAAAAAGTTGTCAAGTATTGAAATGCCAAAAATCAAAAGAAATGGCAAGAAAGTGTTCTCAAAATGTTATATGCCACATGAAATTGGGGGGAAAAACAAACAACAAAGCAAACTCCCAAAGTGAAACTCAAATATCTATCGATCCCTTTATCCATTGTATCCATTTTTGTGCATGGTAGAGAGGGGACGACCCTTCTTCTTGTCTAGGCAAGAGGGGGAATTCCGCGATCCTCCAGTGTTTCTAACACCATAGGGAGTCCACTCTTGACAAAAGCATTTAACGATTGAGGACAAAGGTACCCTAGCTTGACACAATTTGGAGGTGATTTATTGGTATCCTTCTAGGCTTAGTAGTTTGAAGAAATTGCATCTATGAAGGAGTGTGTACCCTTGAATTGCTTCCCTTGTAGATAATTTCCGCCACTTAGATGAGGAAAGTGGCTATTCTTTTGTAGATGCATCCATTACTTGATTTTGTGTGCTTAATGATTGGATGTGTCGCCATTTTGGCAAGACCCACCTTGCCTTACAAGAAGGCATCCTACCTCATGGTTGTCTTGTTGTGAGTTGAAGGGGCGGAGTGAGACCCGCTAATTGTCTCATATCGGTTATATTAGTAGGATAGTTTAAATAAAGGTCTAGTTTTAGTCACCTCTTTACTCGGGACGAGTAAAGGTTCGGTTTGGGGATATTTGATGTGAACATTATTTGCGCACATTTAGTCCCCTAATTGAGTCTATTTTGCATACTATTATAACATTCTATGGCCATTTTATCCGTCAAAACCTTCCTATTTGCTTTTCTATCGCATTTCATATGTTTTGTAGAAAAGGACATAATAAGGCGGAAATTCCCGTCTTTCGTGCATATTTGAAAGCTTTTTGATGATATTGGATGGACTAGTATGAAGAGGAGGCAAGAATGATGACCAATGATGTAGGAATAAAGAGTATATAGAAGGGTCATAAGGTTTAAAGCAAGGAGGAAAAGCAAGGAAGCCATTCATGAAGAAAATTGCTCGGAACGTAAACCAAGAGTTGCTCCTTTGGCTCTGAAAATATGCTATATGGAACGGCGTCGAAAAAACAAGCGATCTAGGCTTTTGAATCACTCCAATAGGAGTCCGGATGAGAAAATGACGTTCGTTTTACAATCCGAGCTCAAACAAAGAAGCTGTACAGGAATCCGCGCGTCCCGCGCTGAAGACGCTCGGATTGTCCCAAATCCGCTCGGATTGCTCCAAATCCGCTCGGATTCCTCCCTTGCTACAATCCGAGCGTCTTGCTCCAAATCCGCTCGGATTCCCTTGCTACAATCCGCCCTTCCCGACACCAATCCGCCCGGATTCCAGTCCAGCGCAAATTCGTTCTTCAAGCTTTCAAGAAAGACGCCCTTCCTTCGAAAAATACCGGCTCCTCCCTGCTCAAATCCCAAAAGTGTAATTACTAGTTTAGCCCTTAGTTAACCCTAATGCATCCACCTAATTTTCACTATAAATACCCCATTTGTAATAATCAAACCATCAAGTTTTATTACACAAGTTTTTAGAGTAGAAAATCCTTCTTTAGATTAGATTAGTAGTAGATTAGAATAGATTACTCTTTAATCTTTCCACAAATTACACATTAATCTTTCCTTTAATCATTGTTCAAGTTTATTATTGAGTAATTCAAATTTATTATTGGGTAATAAGAAGATCAATTGGGTTTATTGGGAGATTGACAACCTTCCATCAATCATCAAGTTCTTCTATTATTCTTTGCATTATTATTTTGGAATCTCCATAGGTATAATTCTCTTAATCCTTGTTTTAATTATTGTTAATCTTTCTTACTTGTTCATCATGTTTGGCTTTGTTAGTATGATTAACAACCTTATTAACATGTTAGACTTGATCATGAGAGAGTAGTTACTTAGCTAGGATTAATGGGTAATTAGGGGAAATAAACATGGGGAATGATTCATGCTTAAATTAATATGCTTTCATGGTTTATTTGCTTGCTTGTTATGATCTCAACTCATGCACATGTTATGTTTGATGAAATGCTAAGCCTATGAATCCTTGCATTTACTACCATCTCTTATCTTTTCAATGAGACTTGTAAGACATAAACCAACTCGAGTCTCATTAGACCATGCATGTTGTTGAGTAGGGAAGATTAAGTCGACTTTAGGTGTTGTACAATCTAATCGATTCGGCTCCGGGACCCAAACTTTCCTAGGATTGTAAGATATAACCCAACTCAATCCATCACAACAATAATTGCTTGCTTATAATTTGAGAACATGTTTGTATGATCAATTCCCATGATTCCCCTATGACCCCATGATATCCTAGTGCTTTTTAATCAATTGTTTACATCTTTCCTTTTGTTGCTTGTTTATTGCCTTTATTAGATTAGAATCATCAACCCATTATAATTGTGACAACCCCACGCATAACCATAATTAGATTGAATAATTTGAGTAACCACCGTCCCATGGATCGACCTCGACTTACCACTAGCTAGTTGTATGTTGAGTATTATAAATGTGTTTGATTGGATGAGTGACGACATCGTCCATATCACTAGCAAATAACATATATGATAAAGGAGTTTAGGGAATTCGGGTCATACATGCAATTGTATATAGATGTTCATGTTAAACTCGGAATAAATAACATTGTCAATTATTTAGGCTTAAAGACAACCACCTCTCGGCCTTATTATCAACCATAGACTGGGTCCTAGAGAACTCTTGTTATGACTAGGTCGTCCTACTAACACATGCTTAGTCTAATTCGATTTCGTGCCTCTCGACTTATAGAACGAATTAACAAACTTAATCGATGAATATGGCCACTAAAAAAAGATTAATCATGACGATGCAAACATGTGATAGAAACAAATAGACAATGTTACATCAACCTAATTTTACATTTACAAATATTAACCATGCATGGCTTCCCTAATCCCTAGACAAAAAGGAACTACTCACTCATATTGGAAATGAAACTAACAACAATGTATGAAATAATAAACATGCTAATAATGTAAATATAACTAAATGAAATTGTAGAAATTATAAATAAACTAAGTAATGATAACATATGAAAAGTAAGATTACTAATGATGAGAAATGTAGTAAGGAAATGCTAATGATAAACTTGGTAATAAAATGCGATAACAAACTAATATGAAATTCTAGTAACTAAATTGTAAATTGTAAATTAACGATAATGGAAAATGTAATAACATAATAAAATAGAAACGAAATTACTGAAACAAGAACTTGAAGCTTGAACGAGAATAACAAATCCAAATGAACTTCAAAGGAAAGATTGTATTGAAATAAGAATAAAAAGCTTAACCAAATGTAAATTGTTTAACACAACCAAATGATTAAGAATATTAAAACTAATATGAAAACTAAGAGAGAATTTGTGTGCTTAAGGCTAAAAGAGTGTAAAATGATGTAAGAAAGATATCCTACAATGACGAATTAAGGCCCATATTTATAGTAAAATAGTGGCATAACGTAAAACTCCTTGGGCAAGAAAACCCCGATCGGGGCCGAGTGAATCCGGCTATATTCCTTTAAATTCTTGATTAAATGTTAAGGGAATCCAATGTTTGCGATTAATGCCCCTTAAATCACCCGGATAAATGCTTCTTTTGGCATCCTAAGTTCCCAATTGACTTGGTCTTAGACCTCCTTTTGGGCTTGATTTTCACTTCTTTTGCTTTGGGCTCCAATCTTCTACTTGTCATCATAGTTGCTTCCACTTAGCTTAGTGAACTTCGGTGTTTTCTAAAATGACGGGATTAAGCTATCAAATGCTCAATTTCCTACAAAATGCAACAAATAAAAGCAACACACCCATAACACAAGATTAGCTCATTAAAACGCTAATAAGAGTGTGATATTCAATAAAAACCGAGATAAAATGAGGGGGTAAAATCCTATATAAAATGGACACATCAAACTCCCCCAAACTAAACTCTTGCTTGTCCCCAAGTAAGAAACCATATCCCAGTAATTGCAATATCCTAAAATAAGTTAAGCATAATGATTCAAAACCCGAAACAAGATGGGCATAAGGAATAATGCATAAATATGGATGAGATTTACATGACGGCGTAGCATGAGTGACTATGTATGAACTTTTCGGCACTTGCATGATCTTTTGACTTAGGACTCTCACGATTCACTCATCACTCAATTATATGTAAGAGGATTTTTGTGTGAGTAGCACTCACCTATCCTTGACTCATGAGAGTGTGCCCACAATCTAATATGGTAATCATTTCAAAACTACAAGCCAAAAACATTCAAATGCAAGCATGTAAAAGAAATCAAGGGTAAGAAGAAGGCAAATAAGTAATGGGTAAGAAAGGGGAACAATTGATTTATGGTATCTGAAGCTAAGTCAAGCTAGCAACAACCATATGCAAGGATGCTCAATTCCCAAAAGTAATCCAAAAATTCCGATACAAATCATAAGATTTACTCTCTAAAATATATGAATAAAATATGAGAGCTTCTTACATAAACATCGTCTTCTTTTCATAATATAAACCATGATTCTTTTTCTTTTTCATTTCATGCTTTTCATTCTTTTTGTCTTTTCTTTTTTTTCTTCCATCATTTTGTTTCATTCATCATTGTTTTTCTTTTCTTTTAATTCATTCTCTCTTTCACTTTTTTTCTCCAAGAGCATTAAGACCAAGCTCACAATGATATTTAAAAATAGAACAAATCTGTTGACATGGGCCACAAGCCAGTCTACGGGCGTGATGCCGCCTACCGGTCCGTAGTCACGGGCCACCTGCACGCCAAGCCAATCTGTGGGCATGCAACGGTCTTTTGAAAGCCACGCTCGGCGGCGTAAGAAAGCTTTCGACCGGATCGTTTTAGATCGCTCGGTTTCGTCTCGGCAAAGGTCTCGAAACGATGTTGAGATGTTCGGAGTTGCCACCAAGCATTTGTGGGTTGCTTGGAACCCGTTAGAATCCACTTTATACCTAGGTCAATCAAGGCAAAAAGCGGTGCTTGACATAGGTACTAAAGATAAGGACTCGTCCCCCTTTTTAGCATTCTATGCCTAAAATGACTCTCGTGCACCCTGGATAACGCTATCCACTATCCAAAGGTTCTGAGTAAAGGGTAAGGGTACGTATTGAGAAGCCCTTTAATCGGACACCCAATCCCGGCTGCGTTAGCGGCCTCTACTGATCGATCGTGGTTGTTTAGGTGCAAAAGTTGATAAAACGGTTTAAATGCATGAATGCTCATCCAAAAGCTTAACCTAACATGTGAGAATTTGCTAAGTCGGTTTGTTTATCCCCATAGCATGAAATTGATGTCGAAGTTGGATTTAGATTGGTTTGCATGTGAAAACGGAAATTAAACATCCATTTACCAAATTCGGGATATGATGCTTAACACGATCCATTTATTTGAAAAAGGATGTCAAATTACAAAGTGTAAAAAACATAAGCTTGTCAATCTGATCCGTCATGTATTCGGATTAACCGTAATCGGGATCGTCCTAGACAAATGCTAAAAACGAGGCAGAACAGTGTCAGGCAGCCCCATTAGGGCGCGAGCCTATTGGCGAGGGAAGGGGCTCTGCCGAGGTTTTTAAATGTGGAAATAGGCAGGGTCTTAGGGCGCGAGCCAAGAGGTGCCTCCTGGTTATTAAAAAAGTTGTTTAAAACGGTTTTTGTAATGAATGATTTGCAAGTATGATTTGCATGACTCGGAATAATTACTATTATATAGTAATATTCGTTGTCGGATTTGCAAGTTAGAAAAGTATAGTTTACAAATAAAAATGTAAAATGTGTGTGCTTAACCGTTTTGCCATCGCACTCGAATTAAATCGACATGGCATATATATTAGCCAAGGATGACAAATAATGATATGATCAAGACAAAGATGAAATAAAATGAAATAAAAGTGAAATGAAAATGTTTGGTTTGAACTAATTATGTTAAGTTCATTTCTTTGTAATTAGTCAAGTTTATCATCGTACTCGGGTTAAAATCCGACATGGTATGTAGAACCAAGGATGATTATGAATTATGACTAATATGTTTGCAAGTGTAAATAAATGAGAAAAATCGTAAATAAAATAAAAGGGTGTTTAAATACCCATTAAAATATAATTAACTAATAATATCATCGAGTCACGGAATAAACCGTCATGGTATGAGGAACCAAGGATGATTTTTGTAATGGTCAAAATATTTGTCATAAGAATGAATTAAAGTGGTAAAAACCGTAAAAGGAAAGAAGTAAAAATAAAAGAAAGTGTTGAAGTAAAGACAAACTCAAACACATTTGAGTCTGACCTAGACACCCACAAGAGGCGCGAGCCTCCCTGCATAGCAAGGAGCTTCTGTCTTAGGCCAAAACTCGGTTTTGGCTCGTCTAACCTATATTTGAATCGTGTTATGCATTGTTCATGCTCATAAACTCATAAAAATAGTAGAGACATGAAATAAATGAGTTGTTTACACCCTCAAACTTACGTGTATTCATGTTTGTGACGTAGACGACTTTAGAGACGGTTTTCTCGTAGCGACTACTCACGATCAAAGAAGTTTAAAAGAGTGCCTTAAAAAATGATTTTGTTTTGAAAATGGGTTGAAAACATGTTGTTGAAAAACATGTTGATTAATGTTGAGCTGGTCGAATGGGTCGGTCGAATGCACGGCGACGATACCAAACAAAATGTGTAAGGCTTGTGTTTACGATCGGAAGGTCGTAAACACGTGTCGATTTTGTGACTTAGGAAGTCGGGTCTAGAAGTTTAAGGGAGAAGGAGGGGGAGGAATCTCACGTGAAGATTATGGTGTGTGATGGTGGGTATTTATAGAGAAATGTGGGGTGGTAGGTCGGTTGAATTTTCTTGGAGGCTAAGGAGACACCCCAAAGAGGCGCGAGCCACCTAGTGATTGAAAGGGGTGTACTATCCCTTTCAATTTGGACGTGGCCTTTGCTCTATCTATTATTTGGTTGGTTTGATTTGTGGTAATCAAATAGGATGTCGTGTAATAATATGGCCACCTAATAAGATAATTTTGGGTGTTTGAGGTAGGTGTTTTGTGCGCTTGACTCGGGTTTGACCCGTGTGAGTCGGGATTTGAATTTTGAGTCGATTTTTGGCCCGGTGTCGGTTTTGACTCTAAT
This sequence comes from Silene latifolia, assembly GCF_048544455.1. Classification (NCBI taxonomy): domain Eukaryota; kingdom Viridiplantae; phylum Streptophyta; class Magnoliopsida; order Caryophyllales; family Caryophyllaceae; genus Silene; species Silene latifolia. The sequence continues at coordinate 53,693,604 of NC_133533.1, forward strand.
TAGGGTCATTTTAATAAAAATGACATGATAAAGACATTCATGGCATTATTTTTGACATTCGAGATTTGGTTTGACTCGGGTTGACTCAGGTTGACTCGAGTTGCAGGTTTATGAGTCGGTTTTGGGTCCGAAGACGGTTTTGACTCTAGTTAGGGTCATTTTAATGGAAATGACATTATAAAGACATTCATGGCATTATTTTTAGCATTCGAGATTTGGGTTGACTCGGGTTGACTCGAGTTACGGGTTTCTGATTCGGTTTTGGGTCCGAAGACAGTTTTAACTCTAAATAGTGTTATTTTAATGCAAATGAAGTTCGAAAACCATTTTTGAAATCATTTTTCATATCCGAGTAGTTCATTAAACCATCTCATGTATAGCCAATCCACACACGCATATCAAAAACACGTTATAGTCCGATCATCATCGGGTGGTTTTTGGAAGGTGTAGATACTGGGTATCTACAGAGCCCCCACTTTGACTGAGGCTTGTACGGGGCGATAGTCAAAGTATAGCCTCCAGGTCAATCAAATATTACAACCTGAAGACCATTGCGACGTCGAGGCAACTCAAAAGGGTTTGAGCCAAGGACCTGCCGCCGGGAAGGGCGATGTCAAGGCGACTCGGGGGTTCGAGTCAAGAACCTACCGTCGGGAACATTTTAGAGTCTGTCGACTGTCGATGCGGGTCGTTTAAAGTCCATTAGACTATATATAAAGGCTCGCCAACCATAAGAAGGGGTCATACCTGAGGCATCTTTGGGATATGTCCTTGAACTATTTGCGCGCAAAGGCTCGCCAGCCGTGTTGAAGGTGTGTTTAGAGGCTCGCCAGCCATACGAAGGAGTTATACCTAAGGCATCTTCGGGATATGTCCTTGGATTGCTTCTTGTGTGTGTGCAAAGGCTCGCCAGCTATGTTGAAGGTGCATAGAGGCTCGCCAGCCATGTTAATGGTCGAATGATCGACTGTCGGAAATAACCTGAAACATCGGGCTTATTTCAAGATATTGTTTGGTAATGACTTCCAACCAGGTTGACGTTGATAGGTTCGGCTAGGGAGCAACGAACTCCAACTTGATAGGGTCCTAAATGAACTCCGTGGGGATAAATCATTTGAGCAAGGCTCTCTGTAAAACCATTTACGGAGAGCGCTGCGTCGGGATTATGAATGATGTTGCGGGGATCTTTGAAAGACCTCTATGACTTCTATTTGAAAATCGGCACTCGCTGGGGAGTTGGATACTGCTCAGGACCCGCCGGGGATATGAGTTGTTGCTCGTTGGGAGGTAGCGTATGCCATGTAATCGACGCGGTTAAAGCCTTTGGACTTGACGGGTCGGCGTTTGTTGGGAAGAATCCAGTACTCAGTCAGAGTGCGTCTTTCTTCTCAAGATTACCTGCATGGTTAGTGACCACATAAATCCGCAGTCGCATAGACAAGCACGTAGCATGTAAGCATATAAGCACATAAGCATGTAAGCAATTAGCACGTAATATCTCGCGTGAGGGGAGATAAGAGTTTTGAAAGTTGTGAAGCTCAATATTGAGTCTTATTGCTTGTAGATCTGTGATTTGATAGATTGGAGATACGTGACCGTTGTGACATTGACTCACATAGACGCATACTGATATACTGACAAGCACACGGTCGTGAACGTGATATAAATTCAGTATCGACATGACATGGGGGTGACTCTGACATACTTTGCACATGTAAGTGCAACTCCTAGCCAAGAAAGGGTGACAACGCGTATCAAATCCTTGGAGTGGAAGGTCCGCTTGGCTGGGGAGCACGAATTGATTATCTTCTTCAGACATCCTCACCTCTGTTTGCTCGTTTGAGATCCCTTATTGAGGTATGATGATTCGGAGAGCGGAACCAAGATCTTGTCATCGTCCGAACCGAGCACTAAGCTATGGGCGGTTTTATTTTGGACTGTAGTTAAGACTCAAAAGAGGTTTGAGGATAAAGGATAGGTGGCGTCTCGAAAGAGAAGCCCCCAGAGTGAGAAGGTGAGAATTTGACAAAAGGAGGAATGGGCGATATCTTAAGGAAGAAGCCCCCGATTAAGAGGTATAAGATTAAATTTTGCAGTTGGGTGGACTGCTTTTGAGGATTGATGTTGATGGTTGAGTTTGAAATGGATACGCGGTTGTGTTCTTGTAGGGGGACTACCTACATATTCGCGTGTTTGCGAAATCAAACCAGATCGTAGTTCTGAGCTGGTTTTTGACGATTGAAAATTGGAAATATTGCGAAAGGGGTATGCGGTTGTGCCCTTGTAATAGGACTGCCTACGTATTTGCGTGCTTGCGAAATCAAACCAGATCGTAGTTCTGCATGTGTGTGTAATGGGTTGCAAATTGAAGGTGTGAAAATTGAATGTGTGGGGGGGTGTGGTTGTGCCCTCGTAATAGGACTGCCTACGTATTCGCGTGTATGCGAAATCAAACCAGATCTTAGTTCTGCATGTGTGTTGATAATTGATTTTGAGGTGTATGGTTGTGTCGTTGAAGGGCCGCCTACGTATTCACGTGAAGTGAAATAAAACCAGATCGTAGTTCTGAACATGTGTTGATAATTGATTTTGAGATGTATGGTTGTGTCCTTGAAGGACTGCCTACGTATTCACGTGATGTGAAATCAAACCAGATCGTAGTTCTGAAATGTGTTTTGATAATTGATTTTGAGGTGTATGGTTGTGTCCTTGAAGGACTGCCTACGTATTCACGTGAAGTGAAATCAAACCAGATCGTAGTTCTGAATGTGTGTGCCTAAGCGAGTTGTTAGGACCTTAAAGTATGAGGGTCACGACGGTAAATGCCGTTTGGTGACTCGAAAATTGATTTGAGAGAGCTCCTCCTTGATCATGAATCAAAGAGGTGTAATTTGTGAAAATGTTCTTTATCATGTGAGCACACTAAAAAGTGGACTCTTAGGCTAGATTGGATATGTCTAGTTCTTGGTAGCAAAGCATTCGAGGACTCCGTATCTGGGTCAGGATGAAAATGGCTTCAACATTATGTGGAGCTTGGTAATAATGGGTTTGTTTGACAGATAAAAATCATGAGTTGAGCGTCACGACGGTAAATTCCGTTTGGTGACTCGAACGTTGATTGGAGAGAATTCCCTCTTGATCATGAATCGAAGAGGCATAGTTTATGAAAATGTTTCTTGTTACGTGAGCGCACTAAAAAGTGGAATCTAAGAATGAAATGTGCATGTCCCATTCCGTGGAGCGATGTCTTTTGAAGACTCCATATATGGGTCAGGGTGAAAATGGCTTCGACATTATGGAATGTGGAGCTTGGTAATAATAGGTTTGTTTAACAGATAAAAATCTAGAGTTTGTATTTTGTGGTGTTTAGGCTAATGGGTTACGGCTTGTAATGTGGTGCGGAATGGGGTCTCAAGCTTGATATGGCCTAAGCACGAAATGGTTGGTAAATAATTTGGGATAAGAATCCCATGTCTGGACCTTAAATGCTAAGGTGTGATATTACGAGCTTGAGGGGAATCCTCAGAAGCCTAGGTAGGTCTCCCTGTAATAGTCTCTAGAAGGACTTAGAGGTAAAGCAGTCTTGGTTGAGGTTTTGGTGTTTGGTGTTTTGGACTTGTTGGTCCGGGATTTGGTGTGTTGGACTCGTTGGCCCTGGGCTTTGGACTTGTTGGTCCTGGACTTAGTGTTTTGGATTCAGTTATCCAGGATTTTGTGTGTTGGATGCTTTTCTTGGATTTTGTCCTTTTTGAGAAAAGGGTTTCAATCTTGTTTTGTTTTGATTTTGGCTCGGGTCTTGGCCTTTGCCTGATAGCTTCTAGCTATGGGTTTTGCTTTGGTTTTGCTTTGGCTTTGGGTGAATGACTTTTTGGTTTGGGCCTTTTATTTTGGCCTTTTGCTTTGGCTGTGGGTGAATGGCTTTTGGTTTGGGCCTTTTATTTTGGCCTTTTGCGTTGGCTGTGGGTGAATGGCTTTTGGTTTGGGCCTTTTGTTTTGGCCTTTTGCCTTGGCTGTGGGTGAATGGCTTTTGGTTTGGGCCTTTTGTTTTGGCCTTTTGCCTTGGCTCTGTGTTTCGAGATTGGCTGAATGGCTTTTGGCCTTTTAGTTTTGGTTTTTGATTTATTGGTTCTTTGCCGCCCTTCGTTCGAGGAAGGTAAAGGTGCAGACGGGGATGTACCCGTTGGTGAGAAGTTGATACTTGGTGAGGAGATGTTTTTGTGGGAAATGAGCTTACCTTCCGTCATTGATCATGAACAAGGAGATGTTCTGGCTTGTTATATGGGTTCGTTGTAGAGTCCCTCTGATAAGAGCTCGTTCTAGACTGGGTGCTAATGAAAGGTTTCTATTGCTAGACATGGAATAGGTAAAGAGAATGGACACGGAGTTTCGAGTCCTCTGCTTACTCGGTATGGAACGTCCTTGAGTGTAATCACATTGAATTAGAACATATTGTTTGTTTTAAATCAATTCTCAAATCAATTCTCGTTGTCAACGGAAAATGGTAAAGGGGAGAATATATGATAGATGGAAATCGTGCTTTTATTTAGATAAATAAGATGTTAGCACAGACTCGATGAATATGTGTGACTCACGGGGAAAGCCCCCAGTTTGTCACTTAGGAATAAAAGGACAGACACTAGGATAGATATGAGAAAGCTTAAGACTCGGACTCGGACTCAGACTCAATCGTAGATACGGACTCCTAATCATCACTTTACTCCTCGAAGGTCTCATTCACAGCATCCATCGGCTTGAATGTCTGGTCTTGAGCATTGACCCACTTGAGCACTTCACTCTCGTTGTTTGGGACGATATGAGGACAATAGTCCATGAGGCTTTCATCTCCTTGCAGAAAGAGATGTTCATTAGGGTTGTTTTCATCACTAGGTTGGCCTAGGGATGAAGCTATTAGTTGATGGTTGTTAATCATGTTTTGAATAATATGTTTCAGTTTGAAGCATGCTTCAGTGTCGTGACCTTTTCCTTGATGATGTTGGCAATAGGCACTGCCGTCCCAAAAACGGGTTTTACTCCATTCAGACGGGTCCGGAGTAGGCCCGATTGATTGTAGCTTCCCTTCAGCCATAAGCTTTTGAAGAGCTGCGGCATAGGTTGTGTTGAGTTTGGTGAATGTCCTTTATGAATGTTCAACCTTGCTGTTTGACTTGAGACATCCAGGAGGATTGACTTGACCGCGAGGCGCGACTATGATTTTGCCGGTTTTAGTTATATCTTGAATGACATGCTTGAGTTTGAAACAGATTTCAGTGTCATGGCCCTTGCCTTGATGGTATTGGCAATAAGCATTTTCGTTCCAGAAATGAGTTATTTTGTGTTCAGGTTTGTCCGGAGTCGGACCAATGGGTTGGAGCATTCCTTCTGAAGCAAGTATCCCCAGAGCGGTGCCATATGTTATTCCCAGATCTGTGAATACCATTTGATGTTTTCCCGTGGTTTCCACATTGGCGTTTTTTGGGTTGTTTTTAGTAGTTTTGTTTTTGTCAATCCTGGGCGGAAGCAGGATTTGGTCGTTTTCAATGGGAAGTTTTTGGGATGTTGTTTGATATTTTGAAGGGGATTTTGGCGAGGTGATTTCATGTTCTTTGTTGGTAGGTTCGTGGATGGGGGGAACATCGGATGACTCCTCATTTTCAACAGTTGTTGGTTGGTGAACAGAGGGTTGGTTTTCTCTTTGTTGGTCAGGTTCATTTTTGGTACTACCAAACCTCTTCTCCAAATTAGCAATGTCGAGCTCTAGCGCACTCTCACTTAACGCTGGTCTGAATCCTTATTTTGGCGCTAAAATAAATGCGAGCTATGTCACAATGATAAATTGGACGTCCTTTGATAGTTCAACTGCTCAATAAGTCGTATTCCTACAGTCCATCAAGAAATAATGCGAAGTAAAGTTCGTCGGTATTAGCACAAGCTAGCTCAAACCGTGAGGGCCCAAGAAATGCCATCCAAAAGAAGAAGAGTGCCGCCCAAGGGAGAGGATGAATCTAGTCTTCCTCACCTAGTTTTCCTCACCTAGTTTTTACAAAAATCTAGCATATTTTTCTACATAGTCTTAAATAATGCCTTGGAGCCCAAGCACACTTAGGAAATTGCCCCTAGCATTTAATGTTGCCTTGGAGCCCAAACACATCTTTTGCTATATAAGGGCTGAAGAGTCTATCGATTCAAAATACTCAAAGGGGGGGGGGGGGGGGTGAATTGAGGATTTAAAACTTTTTCGATTGTATGAATATAGTTGATTATTTAAAGTTTATACTAATGAACAAAATAAACAAACGAATGAAAGAGAGGAGACACACGATTTTTGAAGTGGTTCAGTTTCACAAATCGAAACCTACGTCCACTATTCTCGATTAATAAATTTAGTACCTTTCTACGGATTACAAATTTACTAACCCAACTCGTACAACTAACTCTAGCTGTAACTCAATGAGTACCGTTAAATACTCGAGTGACTAACTTACGCTAATAAGAAAGCACTAATGATTCTTGTAATGGTTCACGTTAATGAACAAGTAAGAAATCTATTGAGCACTATTATCTTATAACGATAACTTAACAAATTAATATGCGAGTTTAAAACACACAACCTTTAAAAAATAGCAAATCGGTTTTCTGCTTGAAATACACGGTTTTGCTCTTTGAAAATAAAATCAATTTTATGCTTGAGGTCTCTAATTTAAATGTCGCAAAACCAAAGTATTTATAGGAAGGAAAGAGCAAGGCTAGTCGGTTTCATGAAACCCTAATGGCCGAAAATAAGAGATATGTAAAAAAATTATATCTTCTATTATTTCTTTCCTTAAAGCCTAAAAGATAATAAGAAATATTCCAAAAGATAGAATACAATTTATTCTATTATTATCTTTTCCATAAATTCTAAGATATGATAAGATTTCTTATAACAAGAGTATCTTTTACCATAAACAACCAAATCAAGTAAGATATAAAAAATATGTAAAGATATTCCTTACAGAATAAAATCTTTACAAATATATCTTAGGTCACACGAGATGTCACGACTCATATGCCTCGTGACTCGTGCAAACCCTAGCTCAATATCTGGGTTAGAATTTAGGTTTTAAGAGAGGCTATATTAAAAAAATCCTAACTAGTAGCATGGTCCAACTCATAAGTTGACCCAAAACGACTACTAACCAACGTTCAAAATAAAACCGAACTCCGCACTAAACCGGGCTTTATTAAATAAATACTCTTACTAAAACATTTAAAATAAACTTTAAACAATTTTCAAAAACAATTTTGAAACAATATATGCCGTGTATAATAAACTAAGCATCTCAATGTTATAGTAGGAAAGCTATAACATTGAGCTCTTTTACTAGTAATGTTATAGCTGCAAAGCTATAACTTTACTAATACAAGAAATTCACTCTTAGTTACCATTACGAGATAATCATCTATACTATTCTAATCTTCATAGGAGATCTTTGAGTATAGGCTACTTCATCATCCAAGCTTGATTAATCTTTAGACGGACTCCGTCTTCACATAATACTTGAATGAATCTTCAGATAATTTGATCTTCATATGAGGCTTGACCACCATATACTTCCATCGCAATTCTCTTTGTTGCTTGTAATAAATAAGTCTAATCTAAAAGACTTAAACAAACGATTACGCGCAACGAGTATATTATTAAAGCACCTTGACATCATCAAAACATAAACATATATACTATATGGTTCAACAAATTCCCCCTTTTTGATGATGGCAAGTCCCCTAAAATTGTGACTAAGTATAAAGTTCCCCCTCAATATAATACCGTCATCTTAATAATAAAGATCAACGCAAGATCAAGACGATTGACAGAAAATCGAAACTTAAGGACTTTAAGAGACAATTGGTCTTGACGAAGGAGCAAGCTTAGGTAGATGCTTACCATAGACGTTCTTTCCCCCTCTTGACATCATCGAAAAGTTAGGAACAGAAATAAAATGACTAGAATAATATAAGACGAGACAAGAGATAAAAACGACATAAGAAGCAAATAAACCATACATAAACATAAGTAGTTAGAAATCTAATTATCATACAAACTTAAGAAAACATGTTTAATGCCAATGGGCCGAATAAACGACATGTTTAGAGAAATACTTGGGCCATAATCCACAAGTATATGCCAAAATGGGCCGAATTTAGAGTTTGCAAAATACACCACCAAGATAATGAAAAGATACTAAAAATAGAAGGAGCTAAAAGAGGCAAGGTGAGGCAAGGTCAAATGTTACGGGTTTTGTACGGGTTCACATAGTCGGGACGAGTGCGATGTTCCAAGGCATCAAGATGGTCAAACGAGCTCCTCACGAGTTGAGAAAAACTTTGAAGACTACGTTCAAAGTTGAGAACCTTTAATGACAACGCTTTTGTGGCCTCCAAAGTGAGCGATTGATCGTTCGCCATAGCCTTCCCATGCATTACCAACGCACCTCCTTGACTCATAAGGAAGGTAGGACGATCTCCATGTGGGAACACTTCCCCACGGATGGCCTTCAACTCCCTCTCAAAACCCGACAACCTCTTATCCACCTCATCCATCCAAGCATATGCCCGAGTAGAATCGAACCCTGACTCCAAAGACCGAGATGGTCCAACTTGCGACAAAACCGTAGCCAAGGTACTGGATTGTTCCTCGAATTTCTCCAACAAAGTAGTCATAAAATTTTCCATTTTAGCCTCCATTGCCCCCAAACCCGATTCATTAGGAGCCTTCTCAACATCCTTCACAAGCACCAATCCGGGTCCATCAACCACAAGACCCATAAGCTTAATTAAACGGTCACACATACAATCCTTAGCACTCACACCATAACTAGCCTGACCCACAACTTGTTTTACCTCTAACAATCGAGACATCCACATCCCATATGGAAGATCGATTATCGTGCAAAATTTCTCTTTTGTAACCGTGAGACTGGTTTGGACTATACGGTTTAGAACAAGACTTGCTAAATTAACCTTTTGACCCTCCAACCATGAGTAAACAATTATCGCTTCATAACTCGAGACTTTGTCCCTTCCTCCCCTTCTCGGCACAATAGTGTTCCAAAGAAAATTAAGGAGAAACTTGATTTTGGCCGAGAGAGGACAGACAACAATATTACCACCATCCGACCCGAATTCCTCGAAATACTTCTTAATTAACAACTCCTTTTCACCAACACCATTGGACCACACAAGACTCGGATTAACATCAATTCCGTCATTAGGAACCGAAAAAGCAGAGCAAAAATCCGAAACAGAGACCGTCACATCTATACCATTGACCGTCGCATGCAAGACCCCTTTCTTAATTTTCACACTAGCGAAAAACTGAACAACTTCAACAGGATAAATTGGACCCGAAAACTGACTAATGTGACTCCATTCTTGAAAATCAAGAAAATCAATGAAAAACTTAAGAGCCGGAATATTACTCAACCAAGACTTAGGATAATACCTTCCACCATGGATTGAGTAAGGCAAGACACGAGAAACACGGATACTCTCATCATGTATCAAACGGACTCGGTTTAAGCCTTCTCTTGTTGCGTTTTTCGAGACATCTCGGAGTAGAGTCCTCGAAACACCATTCCTAACTATAACCTCGGGTTCATCAATATCATTCCCCTCATCGACAAGTACTTTGTTCTTTCCCTTAAAGAGACGACATCTTTTTCGCTCGGACATCGTATCGTCTCGACCGTGAAACAGAGGTGTGGTCGATTGTGGGTGTGGTGAAGGAAAAGTAGGAAAATTAGGATTATGAGATGGTAGTGGTGATGGAGGATTGTTGGAGTTGCGGTGTTGTTGATGTCGAGTTGAAGAACGGGTTTTTGCATGGTGAGTATTCATGGTGATGGTGATGGTTGAGTAAAGATGGAGGTGGTAAGAGTTGTGAAGATTTTTAGAAAAGAGTAAAAAGGTGAGCAAGTGGGGTGTGGGAGTAGGTTACACGGCATTAGGGGATAATTAAAAGGGTCTAAGTCTAGGGCTAGGTATATTGCAAGTGTCATGTGTAATATGATAAGTAATAATTATATGGTAAGTGATAAGATATGGTAATCATAAGATAAGATAGATATTATGAATTGTATTAGGAATAGGAAGTATAAAACGTGTGATTTTGTGGAGCTATTTAGGAGAATTTTGTATAATTTGGAAAATAAAAGATATGGTATATCGTGACTTATTTTATAAAAGGATAAAGTTTTTATGTTAACAAAATTCTAAATAACAAATAGAATATATATGATAAATATTTTCCTATAAACGAAATTATTCATGCAACACAATATACGGACACAGTCATACAATCTTAACTTAAACTAGTCAGTCATTAGGAAATTGAACACAGACGGAAGCTTAGGTACCACTGATTAAACCAATTTCCAACCGTAAAGTCGCAAATCGTTCTCTAGCTAATGATTTTGTCAATATGTCTGCCCATTGTTTTTCAGTACTACAAAATTTAGGTTTTATATTCCCTTTCTCAACATGGTCTCGAATAAAATGGTGTCTTATTTCAATATGTTTGGTACGTGAATGTTGTGCGGGATTTTTAGAAATAATTATCGCACTAGTATTATCACATAAAATAGGAATACATCGTACATACGTCTACACCATAATCACGTAATTATTGCTTAAGCCATAATAATTGAGTACATACCAGTCCTGCAGCAATATATTCGGCTTCAGCAGTTGAGAGGGCAACCGAATTTTGTTTCTTTGAACCCCACGTTATAATGCATGGTCCAACGAATGTGGCGACACCTGACGTGATTTTCCTATCTAGAGAACATCCTGCATAGTCGGCATCTGAATATCCGACTAGATCGAAATTACACTCCATTGGATACCATAGATATAGCTTGGCCGTTCCAATTAAATATCGTAAGATTCGTTTTACGGCTATCATATGCGATTCTTTGGGAGATGATTGATATCTCGCACAAACGCATACGCTAAACATAATATCGGGTCTACTTGCAGTCAAATATAACAATGACCCAATCATCCCACGGTAAGTTGTTTCATCAACCAGTTTACCGTCTTCATCTAATGTCAATTTCTTATCTGCAACCATCGGTGTAGGCATAGCATGAGAATTTTCCATTCCAAACTTGCGAATTAATTCCTTGATATATTTTTGTTGATGGATTTTAATGCCTTCATCAGTTTGTTATATTTGCAGACCTAGGAAGAATTTCAATTCTCCCATCATACTCATCTCGAATTCGGAAGTCATCAACTCCGAAAAATACTTGCATAGACCGTGGTTGGTAGATCCAAAAATAATATCGTCGACGTAGATTTGAACAACCAAAAGGCCAGTACCCTCGGACTTTAGGAATAGGGTTTTATCAACAGAACCTCTACTGAATCCACTGTCAAGTAGAAACTTGGATAGTCTGTCATACCATGCCCTTGGTGCTTGCTTCAATCCATATAAAGCTTTATCTAATTTGAAGACGTGATCTTCAAATTTGTTGTTCTTAAACCCAGGGGTTGTTCTACGAAGACTTCTTCCTGTAGATACCCATTTAAAAATGCTGTCTTGACGTCCATTTGGAAGAGCTTCATTCCTTTATGTGCTGCGAATGCTATCAGAAGTCTAATAGCTTCAAGACGAGCAACAGGTGCAAAAGTCTCGTCATAATCTGTCCCTTCTTGTTGATTATAACCTTGGACTACTAATCTTGCTTTGTTTTGGATAATGACTCCGGCATCATTTAGTTTGTTCCTAAAAACCCACCTTATACCAATGACAGATCGATCTTTGGGTCTAGGAACTAAATGCCAAACCTTGTTTCGTTCGAACTGTTGAAGTTCTTCTTGCATAGCTATAATCCAATATGATTCTGCGAGAGCTTCATTGATATTTTCCGGTTCTATCATGGATATGAATGAGTAGAAAGAGCAGAAGTTATTTAAGGATCGTCGTGTTTGAACACCCTTCTTAATGTTCCCAAGAATATTGTCCATGGGGTGTGAGCTCTTGTATTTCCATTTGGTTGAGGTACTTGGTTCTTCATCGTTATTCGAGCTTGACCCAACTTCATTTAGCTCGGAATTGGAGGAAGTTCCCCCTGAATCCAATCCAGGTGTTGTATTGGAGCCGTTTATAACTTCGGACTCTACACTTGATTTGGATTCAATGTTATAGTAACATCACCTATAACATTAGTTTGAGAGTCCTTATTTTAAGTCAATGTTATAATATCATCAACTATAACTTTGGTTTTCTCCTTTTTATCTTTTGAGGAACGGTCAAGTTCATCACTTGTTCCTTCTATCACATTGTCCTCCAATTCCAATTCTGGGGGATCGTCTCTAGAAAGACGAAAGTCGGGTTCATCCAAGTCTTCTTCCTCATCCTGTAAGGGCTTATCAAACACGTTATCTTCATCAAAAATAATGTGGACATTTTCTTCAATACAGAGAGTTCTCTTATTGAAGACTTTGTAAGCCTTGCTATGATCTGAGTATCCTATGAAAATCGCCTCATCACTCCTAGGGTCGAATTTACTTAACCTGTTTTTACCATTATTGTGAACAAAAAATTTACTTCCAAAGCAACGAAGTAGGAGATATTAGGTTTTCGACCTCTAAGGAGTTCATAGGGGGTCTTCTTAATAATAGGTCTAATCATAGCACGATTATGGATATAACAAGAAGTACTAATGGCTTCAGCCCAAAATTTACGAGGTAAACCACTACACAGAAGCATTGTACGAGCCATATCTTCCAATGTTCTATTCATACGTTCAACGACACCGTTTTGTTGAGGAGTTCTTGGTGCAAAAAAGTTATGCCCTACACCATTAACTCTACAATATTGTACAAAAGCTTGATTGTCAAACTCGGTGCCATGATCCGTACGAATAGATACAAGATTAGTCTTATACTTATTTTGAACATGTTTCATAAGATAATCAAATTCATTAAATGTTTCATCTTTTGAATGAAGAAAGATAGGCCATACATACCTCGAGTAATCATCTACAAGAACAAAGACGTACCTGGATCCTCCTCTACTTCTTACCTTCATAGGTCCACATAAATCCATGTGTACTAATTCCAATGCTTGATTTGTGCTTACTACTCTTTTAGGTTTAAATGATGATTTTACTTGTTTGCACCTGGCACACGTGTCACACATCTTTTCTTGGTCGAACTTGATCTTAGGTAACCCTTCAACCAAGTCCCACTTCTTGAGTTCGTTCAAGGTTAGTGAGCTAATGTGACCGAATCGTTTATGCCATAAACAAGGATCATCAAGTATAACTTTCATGCATGAAAAAGAGTTAGTAAGCACAGCAATTAAATCTACCATATAAACATTTCTTTTCCTGTGGCCTTCAAGAATAACATTGCTAGTCCCTTCAATTATAATGCGATAACTATCAGTATGGAAAACAACTTTGTTACCTTTGTCACATAGTTGAGATATGCTTAGCAAGTTATGCTTTAGACCATCCACGAGATAGACATCACTGATCGCGCGTGTCTTAGAAATTCCAATTTTGCCAATGCCGATTACTTTCCCCTTTTTGTTGTCCCCAAACGTCACCTTTCCTCCGTTGAAGGGCTTGAGTGAAAGAAACAGATTCTTATCTCCGGTCATGTGTCTTGAATATCCACTGTCAAGATACCATTGATTGTTTTCTTTCACTACTTCCTGCAGAAATGATTAGATACAGTATTTAGGTACCCAAGCTAAGTTGCGTCCCTTATGATTAGTTACTCTATATACTAAATCCTTTCGTACCCAAACTTGTCTAGTAATTGATTTTCTAAACCTTGGATTTTGCTTAGGAGGAGTTCTAGGTTTAGGGTTTTCTCTTGGGTTAGGGTTTTCTCTTGGTCTTTCATGACTGTTTCCCTTGTGAACGGGTTTACTAGGTTTAGGTCGACAAGGGTTTTGTGAAGTGCTAGGTTTCTTGGTGTAGTCAAAAGCCATGCCATAGAACCAACGAAAGTTATTATTTCTTTCTTCGTTAGGTTCATCTACGGGAGATTCATCGTCCTCGACAACTGTGTCAACAGTTTTAGCATGGTCGGTATTTTTTCGTACATCATGAGCCTTTTTGACACAATTATTTTGGATGTGACCCGTATGACCACAGTAATTGCAACTCAGATATTCAGGAAGATCAGCATACTTCCTTTTTCTGAAATCAAAGTCTGAAGGTGTTGATTTGCATTTAGCGTGATCTCTACGGCTGTAGCACTCATGTCCTAACCCCATCTTCATATTATTGTCAGATTGTTCGGTTAGGAAGTTTAGGACTTTTGTGCTACCCTCCCACTTATCATGGACTTTCCTAGCATATAAGAGTAGATCCTTTAGGGTTTTTATTTCTTCTTGACATTTCGTGTGATCAATGTCGTTCTCCCTCTTATAATTGTCACGAAAGTCTTGGAATCTTTTGTTAAGAATGAGTACAACGTCTGAATGTTGTTTCTTAACATTGATCATGTCGGTCTTAGATTCCTTTAATTGCTTTGTGAGGGAATCTATCTCTTTCTCTTTTGGTCTAAGATCACTGCTTCATTAGATGTGACCTTAGTCTCTAAAAGTTCTTTGCTTTTTCTAAGTTCTAAAGTTATAGCTTTATTAGCTATAACTTTGGCTTGAAGGTGCTTAATGTTAAGCTTTAGGTCTGAAGTTATAGCTTCATTAGCTATAACTTCGGACTCTAATTCCTTCTTTTCAGCCATAGCAGAATCTAATGTTGTAGCTTTATCAGCTATAACCTTAGATTTCAACTTCTTAGCTTTAGCCTTTAGAGTATGATTCTCCTATGCAATATCAAGAATCTGTTCCTTCAGATCTTTTAATTCCAAGTCCTGTTCATGACATTTATCGAGAGATTGCTCAAAAAATTCTATCAAAGCACTTTTAGACAATTTCTTAACACGTTTTTTGAGTTCAAGATAACTTACCTCTTCATCGTCATCTTCGTCTGATTCTCCAAGAAAGCAATAGTTTGAGTGAGAGTTGGTGCTTTCATCGTCACTATCGGAGATTAGGTTAAGACTAACGCTGCTGAGACAAAGGTTGGCTACTTCGTCATCTTCAGATCCCTCGTCATCTTCTGAGTCAAGGTCTCCCTAGCACGAAGCCATCATTACTTGTTTGAACTCTCTCTTTATCTTCTCGCGTTTTGCCTTGTCCTTGATCTTCTCCCATGATGGACAATCCTTGATCATGTAATCGGATTCTCCACACTTGAAGTAACCTCTGTTTGCGAAAGATGACTTTGATTCTGTAACTTTCTTGTTGGACGACTTGTTGTTGTTGTTGTTGTAAGTTGATTTTGCTTGTTTGTTTCGAAAAATTCTATTCTTGAAACGGCGTGAAAACAAGACGGTTTCATCCTCTATATCGGAGTCGACATCTTCACTTTTTAAGGTCATACTCTTATTTCTTCTAGGTTCAGCGTCATCTTTGTTAAGAGTAATTTCATGGGACATGAGAGCACCAATGAGTTCTTGGTAGGATATGTTTTGAAGATCCCGTGATTCCTCCATTGTTGTGACTTTGGCACGCCACTTTTTAGTCAGGCTCCTAAGAACCTTCCTTGCAATGTCCTCGGTACTGAACTTCCTACCTAGGTTTTTCAGTTCGTTTATAATGCTTGAAAACCTTGCGGACATACTATCCAAAGACTCGTTAGGCTCCATTATGAACAGCTCATATTTCTGCATTAGCAAATCTATACGGTGCTTCCTAACCATGGAAGTACCTTCATATGCTAGTTCCAGCCCATCCCATATCTCCTTGGCCGTTGAACACGAAGAGAACCGATCGAACTCTGTAGAGGTCATGCCGTTTTGTAATAGACTTATTGCTTTAGAGTTCTTTTCGGCTTTCTTGTAGTCAGCCTCGACATAGTCGTCTTCCTTCTTCTCATAGGTAGTGCCTTCTTCGGATGCAACTAGTATTTTGTGCGGTCTGTTTTGGATAATCCTCCAGCACTCCCAATCATGACCTTTCACATAGTGAGTCATCATGTTTTTCCACAATCCGTAATTCTTCCCATCAAAAACGGGACACTTGAGGTATTTGGAATCCATTTATCACGTGATAGGCAGCGGAATATAAAACGATAAAATAAATAAAGATAGACAGATCATCCTCTTTCAGTTAGGCAATCAAGAGCACGAGGCTCTGATACCAATTGAAGAGTCTATCGATCCGAAATACTCAGGGGGGGTGAATTGAGGATTTAAAACTTTTTCGATTGTATGAATATAATTGATTATTTAAAGTTTATTGATTAAACTTTCACTAATCAACTAATGAACGAAATAAACAAACGAATGAAAGAGAGGAGACACACAATTTTTGAAGTGGTTCAGTTTCACAAATCGAAACCTACGTCCACTATTCTCGATTAATAAATTTAGTACCTTTCTACGGATTACAAAATTACTAACCCAACTCATACAACTAACTCTAACTGTAACTCAATGAGTACCGTTAAATACTCGAGTGACTAACTTACGCTAATAATAAAGCACTAATGATTCTTGCAATGGTTCACGTTAATGAACAAGTAAGAAATCTATTGAGTACTATTATCTTATAACGATAACTTAACAAATTAATATGCGAGTTTAAAACACACGACCTTTTAAAAATTGCAAATCGGTTTTCTGCTTGAAATACACGGTTTTGCTCTTTGAAAATAAAATCAATTTTATGCTTGAGGTCTCTAATTTAAATGTTGCAAAAGCAAAGTATTTATAGGAAGGAAAGAGCAAGGCTACTCGGTTTCATGAAACCCTAATGGCCGAAAATAAGAGATATGTAAACAAATCATATCTTCTATTATTTCTTTCCTTAAAGCGTAAAAGATAATAAGGAATATTCGAAAAGATAGAATACAATTTATTCTATTATTATCTTTTCCATAAATTCTAAGATATGATAAGATTTCTTATAACAAGAATATCTTTTACCATAAACAACCAAATAAAGTAAGATATAAAAGATATGTAAAGATATTCCTTACAGAATAAAATCTTTACAAATATATCTTAGGTCACACGAGATGTCACGGCTCATATGCCTCGTGACTCGTGCAAACCCTAGCTCCATATCTGGGTTAGAATTTAGGTTTTAAGAGAAGCTATATTAAAAACCCTAATTAGTAGCATGGTCCAACTCATAAGTTGACCCAAAACGACTACTAACCAACGTTCAACATAAAACCGAACTCCGCACTAAACCAGGCTTTATTAAATAAATACTCTTACTAAAACATTTAAAATAAACTTTAAACAATTTTGAAACAATATATGTCGTGTATAATAAACTAAGCATCTCAATGTTATAGTAGAAAAGCTATAACATTGAGCTCTTTTACTAGTAATGTTATAGCTGCAAAGCTATAACTTTACTAAAACAAGAAATTCACTCTTAGTTACCATTACGAGATAATCACCTATACTATTATAATCTACATAGGAGATCTTTGAGTATAGGCTACTTTATCATCCAAGCTTGATTAATCTTTAGACGGACTCCGTCTTCACATAATACTTGAATGAATCTTCAGATAATTTGATCTTCAAATGAGGCTTGACCACCATATACTTCCATCACAATTATCTTTGTTGCTTGTAATAAATAAGTCTAATCTAAAAGACTTAAACAAACGATTACGCGCAACGAGTATATTATTTAAGCACATTGACATCATCAAAACATAAACATATATACTATATGGTTCAACAAGGACCAAAATACCCTTTTGTAAATCATCCCATTTCAGAAATATAAAACCAAGTGCCGAGATCTTTTCTCAAACTTTGAAATCTTGCGAGCGTTCTTGTCGTCCTTGACAGGTTGGCGCCTTATTTCATCCTTGCTTACTGTGCGTTTTTGGTTGAAATATCCTTTGTTTCCCTCCTTTTTCCTGTGTGGTCTTGGTTGGAAATGTTAGTTTTAGTTGAGTTGTCTTGCGAGGTTTCTTAACTAATCCATATCCATTTTACTTAACATTTTCCGCTGCAATTTAAACTCTAAAAACACCAAAATATCACTCACAATACTTCACCAAATCAGGCCCCTTTCGTGTCAAAAAGTCACACCAATTTGGTACCCGGTTTTACATCAGATTTGGTATCATAGCTTCGGCTCTTGATTTTCCATAAGCAAGATGATCCATTGCTAGTGTTATTATCCTGAAAAAAAAATGTTTTCTCATGATGGTTCATATCAAGAACCATGGAAGGAACGTATGGATTACTTAACAAAACGGATGGCACAAATGGATTACAAGATTGATCAGATTTGTAATCATACTCTTAGAAAGAAGGGGAGGAGGCACGTTGAAAGTTCAGATTCCGATGAGAGCCATCATTCCATTCCTGAACCAAGGAGGAATAATGATGATGATCGTGGATTAAAACTTGATATCCCGGAGTTTGAAGGGGAACTTGACGCTGAAAAATTCTTAGATTGAGTGAGACAAGTAGAGAGAGTCTTTGAATATAAAGGCTATGATGAACACAAGCAATTCAAGGTTGCTACCTTGAAAATGACCAAGTATGCATCCTTGTGGTATGAGAACCTTAAGAAGCAAAGAAGGCGTGAAGGAAAAAGTAAGATTGAGACTTGGAGTAAGTTGAAAAAGCACTTGTAAAAACGCTTCATGCCAAGAGACTATGAACAAGAGCAGTACTTGAAGCTTACATCTCTTTCTCAAGGTAATTTAAGTGTGACTGAGTACATTAAGGAGTTTGAAAGACTAATTATGGTGTGTGATCTTGAGGAACGGGAGGAGATGCAAATTGCTCGATTCATTAAGGGTTTGAGTCCTTCATTGGCCCAACGAGTTAAAGTTTAGAATTTCCTTGATTTTAATGATGTGTGTAAGATTGCTCTTAAGTTTGAAAAGCAGGACAAAGGAAACAAACCCCTGCTTGCTCGTGATGGTTCTAAGGGTGTTAATCCTTTTTATAAGTTAAGCGCTAAATCATCGTTCAATAAGGAAGCCAAAAAGGAAAAACCCAAAGGCAAAGGCAAAGGAGTTGCTACTGATTTCAAAGATATGCATGCTAGGAGATGCTTTAAGTGCCAAGGTTATGGACACATCGCTAATGAATGTCCCCAAAAGAGAGCGCTTACTCTTCAAGAGTTAGGTGAGATTACTCCATGTTTCGTGGTGACAAATGAGACGGAGGTCAGTTCTGTCCAGAACGATGGAGATGAAGAAGATGATGAGGTTCACACTCATATTGTCGAACCATCATATGACACTGATAAGGAGATGTTCGTGGTGAGAAACTTGCATATTCAATCCACACCGATTGAAATGGAGCAACGTGAACAAATTTTCCATGCTCGTTGTTAGGTGCATGGTAAGACTTGCAATTTGATTATTGATAGTGGGTATTGCACAAGTGCGGTTGCTACTGAATTGGTGGATTCCTTTAAGCTTGAGACTCGCAATCACCATAAACCATATATGATGTATTGGTTGAATGAAAACAATGGGATTAAAGTCAAGAAACAAGCTTTACTTTCATTTGTTATGGGTCCCTATGAAGATGAAGTATGGTGTGACGTGTTACCCATTAGTGCGTGTTATATTCTATTGGGTCGACCATGACAGTTTGATAGAGAAGTTGTTCATCAAGGAAGGGATAACATTTACATTGTTAGCAAGGGTAAAAACAGATTCCACTTGAAATCCTTGCCACCTAACAAAGTAAGGAAGAAAGATGAAAATTTGTTTATGAATGCTAACGAATTTGTTGAAACACTAGAACAATGGGAACAAGCTTATGTTCTTATGTTTCGAGATGTGGAGAAAGGAGTTGGTGTTCATGATGAGGTCATTGGATGTTGTTGAATGAGTTTGGCGATGTGTTCCCGGAAGAGTTGCCACTTGGATTACCTCCTAAGCGTGGCATAGAACACCAAATTTATCTTATTCCAGGAGCTATACTTCCAAACAAACCAGCCAAGCTTTAGGTCAGAAGTTATAGCTTCATTAGCTATAACTTTGGACTCTAATTCCTTCTTTTCAGCCATAGTAGAGTCTAACGTTGTTGCTTTTTCAGCTGTAACCTTAGACTTTAACTTCTTAGCCTTGGCCTTCAGAGTGTAATTCTCTTCTGCAATTTCGAGAATCTGTTCCTTTAGATCTTTTAATTCCAAGTCCTGTTCGTGACACTTATCAAGAGATTGTTCAAAGAATTCAATTAAAGCACTTTTAGATAATTTCTTAACGCGTTTTTTAAGTTCAAGATAACTTACCTCTTCATCGTCATCTCCGTCTGATTCTCCGAGAAAGCAATAGTTTGAGTGAGAGTTTGTGCTTTCATCATCGCTATCGGAGATTAGATCAAGAATAACGCTGCTGAGACAAAGGTTGGCCACTTCGTCGTCTTCAGATTCCTCGTCATCTTCTGAGTCAAGGTCTCCTCAACACGAAGTCATCATAACTTGTTTGAATTCTCTCTTTGTCTTCTCACGTTTTGTCTTGTCTTTAATCTTCTCCCATGTTGGACAATCCTTGATCATGTGACCAGATTCTCCACACTTGAAGCAACCTCTATTTGCGAAGGACGACTTTGATTCAGAACTTTTTTGTTGGATGACTTGTTGTTGTTGTTGTAGGATGATTTTGTTTGTTTGTTTCGAAATATTTTATTTTTGAAGCGGCGTGCAAACAAAACAGTCTCATCCTCTAATTCAGAGTCAGCTTCTTCGCTCTTTAAAGCCATACTCTTATTTCGGCTAGGTTCAACGTCATCTTTGTTAAGAGTAATTTCATGAGCCATAAGAGCACCGATGAGTTCTTGATAGGATAGATTTTCAAGATCTCGTGACTCCTCCATTGCAGTGACTTTAGCACGCCACTTCTTAGTCAGGCTCCTAAGAACCTTTCTAGCAATGTCCTCAGTACAGAATTTCCTACCTAGGTTTTTCAGTTCGTTTATGATGCTTGAAAACCTTGTGGACATACTATCTAAGGACTCATTAGGCTCCATAATGAATAGCTCATATTTTTGCATAAGCAAATCTATTCGGTGCTTCCTAACAATGGAAGTACCTTCATAAGCTAATTCAAGTCCATCCCATATCTCCTTGGCCGTAGAGCATGAAGAAAACCGATCAAACTCTGTAGAAGTCATTCCGTTTTGCAGGAGACTTATTGCTTTAGAGTTCTTTTCGGCCTTCTTGTAATTGGCCTCGATATAGTCCTCTTCTTTCTTTTCATAGGTAGTGCCTTCCTCGGATGCAACAAGGATTTTGTGCGGTCCGTTTTGGATAATCCTCCAGCACTCCCAATCATGACCTTTCACATAGTGAGTCATCATGTTTTTCCACAATCCATAATTCTTCCCATCAAAGACGGGACACTTGAGATATTTGGAATCCATTTATCACGTGATAGGCACCGGAATATAAAACGATAAGATAAATGAAAAACAAGATAGATCAGCCTCTTTGCGGTTAGGCAATCAAGAGCACGAGGCTCTGATACCAATTGAAAAGTCTATTGATCCAAAATACTCAAGAGGGGGGGTGAATTGAGGATTTAAAACTTTTTAAAGCTTTTTCGATTATGTGTATGTAATTGATTATTTAAAGTTTATTGATTAAACTTTAACTAATCAACTAGTGAATGTAAAACGAAATAACAAAAGAACGAAAGAACGAGGAGACACACGGTTTTTGAAGTGGTTCAGTTTCACAAGTCGAAACCTACGTCCACTATTCTCGATTAATAAATTTAGTACCTTTCTACGGATTACAAATTTACTAACCCAACTCGTACAACTAACTCTAGCTGTAACTCAATGAGTACCGTTAAATACTCGAGTGTCTAACTTACGCTAATAAGAAAGCACTAATGATTCTTGCAAAGGTTCACGTTAATGAAAAAGTAAGAAATCAACTAAGCACTATTATCTTATAACGATAACAATAAAACTAGCATACGAGTTGAAAACACACGACCTTTCAAAAATAACAAATCGGTTTTTCTGCTTGAAAACACACGGTTTGCTTTGTAAAATTAAAATTAATTTTTATGCTTAAGGTCTCTATTTTAGATGTTGTAAAGAGTAAAGTATTTATAGGAAGAAAAGAGTAGGGCAACTCGGTTTATACAAACCCTAATGGCCGAATAAAAAAGATATGTTAACAAATTATATCTTTTATTATTTCTTTCCTAAAAGCCTTAAAAGATAATAAAGAATATTCCAAAAGATAGAATATAATCTATTCAAATATTATCTTTACTATAAATTCTAAATATGATAAGATTTCCTAAAACAAGAATATCTTAAACAAATATATTAAGTAAGATATATAAGATATGTAAAGATATTAATATGGAATAAAATCTTTACCAAATACACCTTAGGTAACACGAGATGTCACGGCTCATAAGCCTCGTGACTCGTGCAAACCCTAGCTCAATATATGAGTTAGAATTTAGGTTTTAAAAGAGGCTTTGTTGAAACCCCAATTAGTAGCATGATCCAACTCATAAGTTGACCCATCAAGACCACTAATCAACGTTCAACATAAAACCAAATTCGCACTAAACCGGGCTTAATTAAATAAATACTTTTATCAAAACATTTAAAATAAACTTTAAACAATTTTCAAAACAATTTTTGAAACATTATAAGTCGTGTATAATAAACTCAGCATCTCAATGTTATAGTAGGGGAGCTATAACATTGAGCTCTTTTACTAGTAATGTTATTGATGGGGCATATTCTGCACCCGCTGACCGAGTCAACACATTGAGCAAGGTCAAAGATATCCACAAGCAAGTCAACGACTTAGACAAATTTTAACCGACGCAGCCGTCGGCTGTCTCTTTGGTCCCTTACTGGGCAACTAGCCTTGGGGCACACATCCGCGAACTCATATCCAAGACCCCTCGGCGGCGAGTCAACAGGGCCCGCCGGCCTGCCATGGGTCCCTCGGCCGAGGGTAGATCAGTCTTTCCACCTGCTAGCCACTTGGCCACTTGGCCACTACGTGACAAAAGGTGAAAGTTTATAAATACTCCTCAACTCTCATTGAGGAAAGGATCCACAATTTAACCTAAACACCTCATAATCTGGTAATATCTTCCTTATCTCTCTACAATATATACTTCGCCAAGTAACAACAACTTGCCTCTCTAAGTTTACTGACTTGAGCGTCGGAGTGAGTTCGCTCGGCCCAAAGCCGAGCCCTCAGTTTGTTCATTGTTTCAGGAGACCGAAAGGAGGATTTAACCAAGAGACGTCATTCTACAAGCACGGGTGGTAACAAATAACTGCTCTGGAATTACACCCGGAACAGTTATAGTTATAAAGCTATAACTTTACCAATTCAAAAAACTCATTCTTGGTTATCATTACGAGATAATCACCTATACTATTCTAATCTTCAAGGAGATCTTCGAGTATAGGCTACGTCATCATCCAAGCTTGATTAATCCTTAGACGGACTTCGTCTTCACATAAATCTTGAATGAATATTTAAATCGTTTGATCTTGAATAGAGGCTTGAGCATTTCATACTAACATCACAATCTCCTTTGTCGCTTGCTTGTACTAAGTTGATTCTAAAACACGTAGACAAACGATTACGCGCAACAAGTATATAAAATATAAAATACCTTGACATCATCAAAACATAAACATATAAGCTATATGGTTCAACAATAACAAATTTTAAAATAGCATATCCGTGCAAATTTGTACGGGTTTAAAACTAATATAATCCTAATACCTATCTATACCCAAACTAACTAATATAATCCTAATATCTATCTATATTCACGAGATTGTTGAATCAGTAAATGAATATGTTTTGTCGCTTATTAAAAAGGATGAGAGAATTTATTTAAGCTATGATGAGGTGTGTAGTGATGACAGAGGTACAGGTGACGGTGACATACACTCTACTGAATTCCTCAACAGTATAAAATGTGCTGGACTCCCGAATCACCAATTGAGGTTGAAGGTCGGTGCTATGGTGATGCTTCTGCGAAACATTGATCATTCACGTGGGTTGTGTAATGCACGAGACTAATTGTGACTCGATCCTGGGGCACACGTGATAAGATGTACTGTCTTAACTGGTAGTCATAAAGGTGATATAGTGCATATTGCTCGACTAACACTTACTCCATCGGGCACCAGTAGATTTGCCGTACGTTTCAGTAGAAGAAGGCAATTCCCCATCGTTGTTTGTTTTGCGATGACGATAAACAAAAGTCAAGGGCAGTCTTTATCTCGGGCCAGCATCTATCTTCCAAGACCAGTGTTTAGTCATGGCGAACTTTATGTGACACTTTCCAGGGTCACAAGAAAAGAAGGCTTGAAAATTCTAATTTGTGATTCAGATATGCGTACTTCTACTACGACTACTAATGTAGTGTATCATGAAATTTTTCAATTTTTAGAATAATTTGCATATGTTAAAGTAGATTATTAAATTATATTTCTTTATTCGGGGTGTAAAGTTTTTTATCCACGCAAATTTTATTTACAATAATATATTACGTTATTTCCTCTTAAACCATTCCATTTGAATACGCATTTGAAAGAAGTGTAAACATTAATTATGTAGATCACTGATTTAGACCAACTAGATAATTACAATAGAAATGCAAAAAAAAAAAAAACCATCCAAAAATATTAATACCGACCCAAATACATACCCGTGTAATTTTGCACGGTTTTAAAACCAGTATATGTGATTCCAACACTCTCGAGATAAGTGAACCCTTAATTAAACTCAAAAAGGGACTAAAATTGAGTAGACTAAATTAGGTAGTTGGACATACCTACATAACCTTTCTGCCTTACCTTAAATCTCTGAAAATGAAATCCCTGAGGCTAAGCAATCTCCCATTAAGTAATCACAAGTTCTTATTTGTGACTTAGGCCCTGTTCTTTTGGACTTAAAGTCACTCTCTATAAGTTAAGTTCAGCAAAATTAAGTTAAGTTCAGAAAAGTTCAGCAAAATTAAGTTAAGTTAAGTTCAAGAAAATTAAGTTGAGAAAAGTTCAAGAAAAATTAAGTTCAAGAAAATTAAGTTGGAAAAATTCAAAGAAAAATTAAGTTCGGAAAAGTTAAGCAGAATAATAAGTTTCATAATATTGACGAGTTTTAAAAAATAGATACAATTTTCGTTCAAATCGGTTGTATAAACAATCCGAGATTAATTATTATTCTATATAATTTTTCCAAAAAAAATTTATTTAAAGCCGAATTCTTACCTATCCCCCGAAGGTATGTTAGAGCATTTTAATTACCGACATTCGTCATTGAGAATGAAAGTTGAAATGGCATTTGGTCAATTGAAAAAAAGGTGGAAGGTGTTAAAAGTTATGCCTCAAATGTCACCTAAGTATCAAATGTCCATTATTGTTTCTAATTTCATGCTTCATAATTTTAACGGATGCACACTCATGGGCTACCTGTTATACAACATGAGAACGTTCTAGGGACAAAAGATTTAGGCATGTTTGATAAGAAGCGGAAAAAAGCTATGTACAAGGTGCGAAATAACATAGTCAAGAACATTTGGCGAGGCAATGGATTTGACGGGGTGAGCTCAAATGAAGATGAAGAAAGTGACGAGGAAGATGATAATATGGAGCTAGATGATTAGAAAGAGAAAAAAAAAGTAATATGATTTACTTTTTATTTTTATGTATTAGGTAATGTGTACGAAAATATTAACTTATATAAATAAAGTATTTTATAATCTTTATTTGTGTTTTTAGTTATATTATTATTATTATTAAATATTATTATTATTATTAAATATTATTATTATTATTTTTTTGAAGGGAATTATTATTATTATTATTATTATTATTATTATTATTATTATTATTATTATTATTATTATTATTATTATTATTATTATTATTATTATTATTATTATTATTATTATTGGTAGTAGTAGTAGTAGTAGTAGTAGTAAGTGAAATTAAATTAAGTTAATTTAAGTAAGATTATTTTAATTTAGAAAAGTTAAGCTATTATAAGTTAAGTTCAAAGAAAATTCAAAGAAAATTAAGTTCAAAGAAAATTCAAAGAAAATTAAGTTCAAGAAAATTAAGTTCGAGAAAAGTTCGATTCGAGAAAAGTTCAAAGAAAATTAAGTTCAAAGAAAATTAAGTTTAAAAGTTCAAAGAAAAATAAATTAAGTTCAGCAAAATTAAGTTAAGTTCAGAAAAATTAAGTTAAGTTCAGCAACTTTAAGTCCAAAAGAACAGGGCCTTACACATCCGTTCTAAGTTTACAAAGGGTACAATGCTATTTATATTAGGTAAATAACACAAAAGCAAAATATAGGGGAAATAACAATCGTTTTTGTCTAAGATACTGGTCACAAAAAGAAGATGGTTAAGGATCTACACCAATAAAATAATAAATTAGTCTCATCCATTCAGTTGATATGTACAAATCAAGAAACCCCATATAATTAATCCACCTCCCCATATCACACTTCACCATCTCCAACAAAAACATCAACACAAAGAGGTCTCCAACACAAAACATCGAATATTCAAATTCATCCTTTTCCTCCAAAAAAAAGATCAAAATCCATCAAATACCCTTTATCAGAAATTCAATTTTAATTTCTGGGTTTCGCATAAATTAGGGTTTAACCCAAAAAAAGGGGGAAAATGGCGAATTTATACGTGAAGGCGATGCCATCATCAGATATAAACAGAAATACAGATTGGTTTACATATCCAGGAGTATGGACGACATATATATTGTTCTTGTTGTTTTCATGGCTCATTGTTCTTTCTATCTTTCGTTGTTCTTCTGGTATGGCTTGGACTATCGTCAATCTTGCTCACTTTGCTGTACGCTTTCTATCTCTCTTTTTTGTATTGATTTTTGTAGTTTAGGGTTTGTTGGTAATTGAATTTAATGGTGTTTTGTGTTAATTATATTAGTTGGTTGATTGTTGTTCAATTGGTTTGGATGATGGTTTGATGCAGTGGCGGAATCAGGATTTTTAGTTAGGAGGCGGAAATTTTCTGGGGGACGAACTAGTAATTTCATATGTTACATGATGTTGTGTGTCAATTAGTTCGTTGATTGGTGATCAATTGGTTTGGATGATGATGGGATGCAGTGGGGAACCAGGAATTTATAGTTAGGGGACGGAAAATTTCAGGGGGGGCGAACTAGTAATGTCATATGTTATATGTAATTGATCGGGGGTAATCGCTTCTGCTAGTTCCCGTAGTTCCGCCACTGATTGGATGGTTTTGGGATGATTGAATTTCGTAGTTTTGTATTTGATGGTGGAGAAGGTGTATGGTAATTGTATTGTGGTGGAAGTGTAGTATATTTGTTTTGGTGGCTTATGTATGAAAAAATGATTAGTCTCTTTGAATTGGAAAGTAGTTAGAAAAAAGCTGATTTACCATATATGATTATATAAGACGATCTTACATGAGAATTTGGGATTAAAGAAAGCGATGTTTGTGAGTGTAGCTAATGCTTATAGAGGGCCATTTACCAATAATGGAGGAGTGGAATTTCTGTGGTAGAGTGTTGCCTTAGCTGCTGCTTGTTTTTCGCGGTAGTTAGATTTGGATAATTGGTTGCGATCGAGAAGTGTGCATTGTTAGAAGGGGGTATGATTTGGGTGAGATAATACATTTTATGTGTTGATTGTAGGTGTTTATTTTTGCAACTTTAGTGTTCTGGCTAAGGATATGGATTCACAAGTGTCTACTATGAGTCTATGACTACACGAGAATTGTTTATTTGATCGTGCTTGTTTAGTCGCAATACTTGTTACTGAACACATTTTAAGAATTCAAATAAATTTTGGAAAGGAACTTAATTACTATAAAATGGAAAATCATTTGAAATTCCAGTTTCTTGATCAAACAAATGAGCACTGTTCCATTAAAATTTCTGCCTCAAAATAGTAACACCCATGAAGCGCTCTATAATGTCTCTATATAATGTTTCTTGTTGTATTTTGAAATTCCTTCTACGATGAAACTTCGTGTACACCATCCTCTTTTCTCCTATTGTCAAACAGGTGTATATGCATGTATCATACCTACAGCTGTGTGACATAGAGTGCTGTAAGTGTCCGACATGGATTCATGTTAGTGTGTCACACGGAAAAATCTTTCTTTGGCCTAAATTAAATTGTGTCGTGTCTATACAGCATCCATCCAAACTAATTTGCTGATAAAACATAGTTATGGTGTCTTCTAACAGCTTTGTAGGGTTAGAAAGATATGTCTGATTTCATGTGGTAGAGATGGTTTTTTTCTAGTTGTATGTTGGGTCAGGGAAGCACTTATGAATTGACGTATAGTCCTAAGAGACTTCATATACACACTATTCTTTATGTGATGAATGTAGCGTAAATTTTATTCTTTGCGTGCTTTTCTCTTGATTATATTTTTTGTCCGTGTTTTTAATGGCCAAATCTATGTGCTTCTGTTCAGGTGACTTATCACTTCTTCCACTGGAAGAAAGGAACCCCATTTTCTGAAGATCAAGGAATATATAATCGTTTGACCTGGTGGGAGCAGATTGACAATGGCAAGCAGCTTACTCGAAACAGAAAATTCCTGACTGTTGTACCTGTGGTGCTGTAAGTACTTTATGGACAACTTATCTTGATGAAATGCAATTAAGTGAAATCTTCAGTTGAACGAAATGGATACCATCGGTGATGCTGGACAATCGTTTATTGTTCTCTCTTTTTTAAAAGTAGTTGGTTGGTAGTGTGGGATACAATGGCCTTGATTTTGTGAAACAATTTGAACCTGATAGATCACATGAGTTTAAAGCCTTAAACCTAGACTTCATAACAGTGGAGTCCTACGTCTGTCTTTGCTAGATAACGCTATTGTCTTTTGCTAGATAACGCTATTAAAAACCTATAAGTATTTAGTGACCTAGATAAAGGGTATTCCTATGCTCCTCAGTTCATTATTTACTAAATACTCCAAATACTACTTTGTGTATGAATTCTTTTTATCATTTATTAATTTAAAATAAAGTAAAACGTATTCTAGATCCCAACTTATGATCGTGATGGTTGCAATTAGTGATACTCCTATATTAACACTCATTGATAGCAGGTAATTAGAACACTAGAACACTGAGCTGTAGCTGATTCTACCGATAACTGTCTAATATGTAGAATTATCGCTTTTGTGTGAGGATACTTTTGTCCAGGGCAACCATGATGTTTGTGTCTCAGATCCTCTTTCAAGCTTAGCTGGCACACTATGAATGAATTCAACCTTCAGCTAAGTTATTGTTTAACAGGGTCCCAAATCATAGTTTCCAATGTGATGCTCTATCGTCGCCTCGTTGACATTAATGGACATTTCTGTCATTCATATTCCTGTATTCCCCCAAGGATTGTCATGTTAAATTTGTATATTATTTTTCTCTTCAGTGTGAACTGCAGGGTAACTGCAAGGCACCGTAGCATTTAGGGTATTTCTTGTTACTTGTTTGCATCTGGATGTGCCATTGATGGTTTTGAAGTGCTGTATGGTCTTATGCTGTATAATTTCATATGTAAATCTTTGAGCACGGGATTCCTCGTGCTTCTGCTCAGTGATCTAGAGTTGTAGACATTTTATGTAGTGTTTTAGTGGCCTTGCCAAATTTTCTGCTGGTTTTGGCACGTGGTACTGTTTAAGTTTGATATTGCCAGTTTGCTTTCCTTATAGCTTCTTTCTCTAGTTCCACCTCGTGGTTCATTTTGAATCGAGATGGGTAGGATGGTGAGGCTGGGAAAGGTCTCCTTTCAGCTTTGTAATGTGACTATATCCTAATTTTCTAAAAGTATCAAACCCTCAAATCGAATCTTAATTTAAGAAGAAGATTCTGGGATTTTTGTTTTCCTGCATATTACGGCAAAATTGATGGATTACCCTCGCTATTTTTGGATATATATATATATATATGTATGTGAGTATTTTTTGTTTGTAGCCTGAGTAATTACCGAAATTGATGATAGGTACCTGATAGCCTCTCATACAACCGACTACGAGCATCCTATGCTGTTCTTAAACACTCTTGCAGTGATCATCTTGGTCATCGCCAAATTCCCACACATGCACAAGGTTAGAATTTTCGGTATCAATGGAGATCAGTGAGGTGGTCAAGACATCATGACGACTTTTCACAGGGCCTGCTTTCGAATCTTTCTCTATCTTCGGGTAAGCACATTACTGTATAGGGAAACCAGAACACAAAAAGGTGTTCGATGATGTAATGCTTTTACATATATAGCCTGAACTTATCCCTAGTCAAAAACAGATTATGGACATGGTAAGGTTTTATTGAGCTTTCTTCTGTACAGCAGGGGCTACTGTGTTTCGGTAGCTTCACATCTGGTTTCTGATGAGCTATAATATTATCACGAGAACTTACTTTATGAATTAGTAATATAAAAAGAAGCTTGTTTAATTCAATTAATTATTACTCCTTCCGTCCCAATCATTTTCTGAAGGTACTGTTGCTGTTTATAAAAGAAATTGGAGAATTTGTTTGTTCCTTGGTAAATGATGTGAAACTGTAACAGAGGAAGCACGAGTAATTTGAAGAAAGTTTTTTTTGGTAAGAATTACGAATCTTATACAGTTACGATATTAGACCCGTTGGGAAAAATGTTTTCATAAGATGTAATAGTTTGCTCGTAAATTTTTGAGAAATAATTGATGAGAAAAATTAATGTTCTTAAATGTGAGACCGACTTATGGTATAAAGAACACCGTTTGATTTTCCTGCTGGTTGTCTTCTCCAAATATTACGAAGTATGACTTATTATACGATCGAAAAGATCAAGCCAGTTAGATTAAATTTACTGATAGATGTAACTATTTTGGCCTATTGGACTTTTGAGTATGGTAACTATGGTTGGAATAACAGTTCGGTTGTTAAGTACTCTTTCCGCTTCGACTATTTACCTTTTTTTTAGAGGTATTTCTAATGAAAGGTAAATAAATAGTGTTATAGAGAGTAATTAAATTTGATGTTATATCTTCCAAACATATACTTTTATTTTAAAACGCGGGATGATAACAAAATGCATTATGTTTGGTTTTTTTCGGCTCTTTTCGTTTTCTCGGCGCAATTATGAAAAGTTGAGTTAGATTAGACAACCAAATGACCAAATGAGTTAGCTATCTAAAACTCTTTATTACCAGACTCAGCAAAACAAATATTATCTGAACGAAAAGTCGATCTACCAAATATGAGACATACGTTACAACAAAAGTTGAATCGTCATCTAAAGTTTGTTTTAAGATGTTGAACAAGTACAATAAAGTTAGCTTTTTTCTTAAGACCATCCCCAAGCAAAGGTCATGCTAATTAGGTCACCATTTATACTTTACTCTTAATTATTTTCCATTTCCCCAAAATTTTTCATTTTTCCAATCATTTATCATTTATTCTCCCTAACTAAACTCTCCTTCATCCTATTACTTTTGCTCCTACCCAATAAAAACACACCACCTCATTTTCACTAGGTCATGAAGGAGGTCATAAGGAAGGTCAATTTGGTTGGTAAAGGTCACAAATTGACCTTTTGGCTCCAAAGGTCATCCTAATTTTTGTGTTAAGTGGTAATTAGTGTGACCAAGCAAGGTTATGACCTAGCAATTGACCTTGCTTGGGGATGGTCTAACAATAAAAGATTTTCATCTTAATTAACTAATTTGTGTGTTTCATATTCATAATCTTAATTTGATCTAAGATTATGTCTTCTTGAGCTTGCTTCTGTCACAGTGTCACCATAGTACTTTGGTGAAAACGTGGCTCCTCTTCTAGGTCTAGTTAATTATAAATACAAAATAGGGTAGAAAGTGAGTCAAGTTTAAACCTTATTTCCTCTTACTCAACATATTCTTACGTTTTATTAAAAATATACTTCCAAAAATGTAATGAACTTGTTTTTTTTAGACAAAGGGTAATGAACTTGTTGAATTGGAGGTAATATGTTAAAAATGGCTCAGCACCACATTCCACTATTGCATATAGACTTGACAAAACTGATCCGACCCGTACCCGAATTGACCGCCCCTTATCCAAACCAGCCTAAATGTTTATTACCGCACAATGGTCGTTAGCCCCTTGAGAACAGCCAACACAAAACGAAATGACTCGGCCAAGACCCTAATCCTTGCAAATCTGAAATGACCCCGACATGAACTGAGTTGACCAGACTCCGAGCTAATTAATCCGTTCGCCCAGGTTTAATTACGGAGTAATAAGTTATGAGGAGAGTTTCTCTCCATTTCCTAAAAAGAAATGGAGAGGCCATTTGCTTTCGATGGTCCAGATCGTATTTTGGCATCATCGAACGGCTCAAAATTTATGGGTAAAAATAAAGGGATAATGAGGTTTGGTGGAAAAAATATTATTAAATGAGTTTAAAAGAGGAAATGGAGAGGATCCATTTCCGTAAATTATGGGAGGAATGCTTTCCACCTTATTATTTTTATCGGTTATAAGCAGAGAAGGTCGGAGAAAGTTGAAAGGAATTACTTTTATCGGTTATGAGCAAAAAAGAATAGAGAAAGGTTGAAAGGAGAATATCAATAGCATTCCTCAGGATATGAGGTAATATAGTTTTTTATGAACATCTATAGTAGTTGACTAGTTGTCACCTAGGTAGCACCGACACTCCTCCTAATTAGCCGTCCCGTGTCCGACACCGTGTCCGACACCCGGACACCCGACACTCGTCGGACACACGCCTAATCATGTTATAGTTTACACGAGGAATAAATTCTCAAAAGAGATTGACTAGAAGATGGGTTTGGGTGCGAAATTAGAATTAGTTATAGTTAAGGTTGAATTTTACCTTCAGTTACCTAAATTTAGTATCAATACATTAAATTTAGAATCAAATACATTACAAAAATAAAATCATAGGTTATTTAAAACCATAAAATATTTTTTTTTATTAAATTTAAATACCGTGTCCCGTGTCCTAAATTTCATGAGATGCCGTATCACGTGTCCGTGTCGTATCCGTGTCCGTATCCGTGTCCGTTTTGGTGCTACCTAGGTTGTCACATTAACCAACTGAAAAAAAGGAGAGATTGAATGTGT
The DNA here is from genome assembly GCF_048544455.1 of Silene latifolia. Taxonomy (NCBI): domain Eukaryota; kingdom Viridiplantae; phylum Streptophyta; class Magnoliopsida; order Caryophyllales; family Caryophyllaceae; genus Silene; species Silene latifolia. The sequence continues at coordinate 53,726,752 of NC_133533.1, forward strand.
ATCGCAAGAGATAACCGGCCAACTATGAATAGTAGAGTTCGTTATAAGAAACATTATTTTATTTGAAAAATTTTTAACTGTAGTACGCAATAGTACAAAACTACAAATATATGACAAAGATTTAGGATTTCCCAACAACTTTATTCCCTTTATTTTGCAGCTTTAATTAACCACCACTCCATTCTAACAGTTCATCACACCTGTTGTCTGTTGATCACTCCTTCAACATTTCATCATTTCGCACAAAAATTTCTCTCATTTTACCTTTTTTTAAGAACAGACGGTCTTGCTTGTGACTTAGGACTATTAATCCGATGCATTTGATAAATTCCTAAAATTTTCAAATTATGTGCATGTAAAGAATATTACGTCTATATTCTAGATATTTCTATTATTCTCTTCTAATCTTAATATATATTGGCAGACCAAAGTCCTTCCCCCAATCGAGGGAGGACAGCGTCGCCGCGGCAACGAGGCCACCCCCGAAGATACGAAGAAAGAAGTCCGACTCTCCAAAGTCGGGCGACAAGAAGCCCTTCCCGCTACGCGGAGAGAAGCCGGACTAGGGTCACGAGGAGCCGATCGCCACGCGTCATTCGACACGTGGTCAGACAGCCCCTCAGTCCCTACGTCCTCGGAGTACCCGTGCCAACCAAACTAAAGCTGCCGTCCCTATCATACAAAGGGGACAGTGACCCTACCGACCACGCCGAGGCTTTCGAGTCTTACATGTCGGTATGGGAACAGCCTGATGAGGTATGGTGCCGAGTCTTCCCAACAACCTGCATGGGATGGCCCGAGTTGGTACAAGGGGTCGCCTAATGGTTCGGATATCTTTGCTACGCCGACCTAAGGGATAACTTCATAGCCCAAGACGCCCGCAACAGAGAAGGGCCGTGGAGACATCGGACCGCTCACTATCCGACAAGGGGAGGACGAGTCTCTACGAAGCTATGTGAAGAGGTTCGATGCAAAGCTCGCAGATCCGCGAGCCGAACACCGAATCGGCGGCCTTCGCACCGATGAAAGGCCTCCCGAAAGGCGAGCTCAAAATGAGCGATCAAGTGCGAGGTCTCAACCCGGACTCCGCCTTGAGAAAGATGGCGGACAAGCCGTAAAGGTGGAGGATTACCACAAGACTGGGTAGGCCACAGTGAAGCCGGGCACCGGGAAAGGAGGAGCCGCCGGGAGAATATCGATGAAGGTCGCCGTGATGCGATGAATCGGTCACGGCCTGAAAAATCTAACAGAAACAGAGCTCGGCGGGCGCCGGGGAGTTCGGGACCATACACCCGTAAGAGGTATCACGGTCTCACCCCCGGTCAAATCACGGCCGAGGTCTATGCCCGAGCAAGAATGAAGGGCGAAGTGGGCAAGACCCCCAAGACGAGGGCGGAGGGCGACGCAAACCAATTTTGCGATTACCACGGCCAGCCCGGTCATAAGACCGACGATCGTTTCGCATCAAGAACGCCATCGAGGAGCCGATCCGGAAAGGAGCCCTCGGCAAAGTACGTGGCGGGGCCCCGGAAACGAGCTCCGGGGGCGAACAGAAATCGTATTCCGGAGGATGGGAATGATCCAGGTGGTTATCGGAGGAAACGAGAACGGAGGATCGGCTAATGGGCACAAACGGCACCTAAATGAGCTTTACCAAGCCATTAACTTTGTGCCCACCACAGCAATCCCCGCTTCCACCGTCCCCGACATAACCATCGGAAGGAAAGACTACGAAGGAGTCGTAGCCCCGCACAGCGACCCGCTGGTGGTCCACCTGGACATATCCAACCACTTGGTTAAGAGGTGCCTAATTGATAAAGGCGCCTACACGAACATCATGTTCAGGGAATGCTTCCTCAACCTCGGCCTGAAGATTGAAGACTTGAGCCCCTGCACCAACCCACTGTACAACTTCTCTGGGGCCGGCCTGGTGCCCCTGGGGTCAATAAGGTTGCCGGTGATGTTCGGCGAGGCTTATGCGGCCAAAAACGTTTTATCTGAGTTCGTGGTCATTGATTGTTCGTCCGCCTACAACGTTCTGATAGGCCGGGTTACTTTGAGCGAGGCCGATGCTGTAATGTCCATCCGGGCCCTGACATTGATGTATGTCTCGGACCGGGGGGAGGCACAATAGCTCGTCTCAAAGGACGAGAGAGACGAAACTGTCAATGTCCAAATATCTGCCAGAGGGTGTAACATGCAATCCCTCAAAGTGGCGAAGAAATCGAAAAGGGGAAGAGCCCATCCTTACGACGGGAGAGTGACCCGATGAGCACCAACAACAACGGCATGGTCGAGGGGGCGAGTGCGAACAAATAGAAATTGACCCGGGCGCACAGAATCGCTTCGGTGTCGGTCTGGAGCCAAAGTTCGAGCCGACCTCCGGACTCTGCCGAGGAAGAACAAAGACGTCTTCGCGTACTCAGCCGCCGAGATGCCAGGTGTGAGCCGAGAGGTGATCGTTCACAAGCTGAACGTACTCTCCAACGCTCGCCCTGTCAAGCAGAAGATGAGGAACTCCTCGGCCGAGAAAAATGAGGCCATCAAGGCCGAGGTAGACAAACTATTAGAGGCGGGCTTTATCATGCCTTGTACTTACCCTGAGTGGCTAGCAAATGTTTTAATGGTAAAGTAGTCATCAGGGGGGTGGAGGATGTGTGTTGATTTTACAAATCTTAATAAAGCATGCCCTAAAGATTGCTATCCCTTGCCTCGAATAGATAGTTTAATAGACGCAACGGCAGGCTACACTATGCTGAGCCTGCTCGACGCCTTTTCAGGGTACCATCAGGTATTCATGGCCGAAGAAGACATGCCTAAGTGCGCATTCATCACCATACACGGCACATACATGTATAAAATGATGTCGTTCGGTTTGAAAAACGCTGGCGCAACTTACACTAGGCTGGTGGACAAAGTGTTTCAAGGTAAAAAAGGGCGAAACATCGAGGCTTACGTCGACGACGCTATTGTAAAAAGCAAGTCTGACAGCGAGCACTTGGCCGACTTGAGCGAAACATTTTGTTCACTAAGGAAATACAAGATGAAGCTTAACCCAATGAAGTGCAACTTCGGTGTCCGGGCAGGTAAGTTCCTCGGCGTACTTGTCAGCGCCAGGGGAATTGACGCCAATCCAGAAAAAGTCCAAGCAATACTGGACCTACCGGAGCCGAGGAATCGAAAAGAGGTTATGATGTTGACTGGGAGAATGGCGGCTCTCGCCCGTTTCATCTCTCGGTCAGCCGACAAGAGCACCCCATTCTTCAAAGTATTAAAGGGGAATAAAGACTTGAGCTGGGGGGAGGAACAGAGCACAGCTTTCAGGCAACTGAAAGCTCATCTTCAAACTCTCCCGACCGTCCCGAGGCCGATGATGGGGAGACGCTATATCTATACATAGATTAGGTTACCTCGGCCACGGTCAAGGCCGTAATCATCAGAGAAGAAGACAAGCAAAGAACACCCAATCTACTTTGTCACCATACATCAGTTGTTCGCCGAAAGAAATTACCCGCGATTGAAAAAGCGCCTTTTTTCGTCGTCGTTGCCGCAAGGAAATCGAAACCTTACTTCGACGCACATCCGTGACGGTCTTAACCGACCAACCATTGGAGAAAGCATTGGAAAAATTTGAACAATCCGGCAGGCTCATCAAATGGGCAGTAGAGCTATCCGGCTTCGGCATCCAATACAGGCCGAGGCCCTCAATAAAGGGGCAAGCACTTGCTGACTTCCTAGCCGAGTGCACATATCAAGAAGAATCACGGCCCGGCGTATGGGAAGTATATACCGACGGGTCCTCTACGACAAACAGCTCAGGAGCCGGCATCCTTATCATCAGCCCAAACGGGGACGAGTTTGAGTATGCCTTGAAGTTTACCTTCTCGGCCTCAAACAACGAATCCGAATTCGAGGCGGTGATAACTGGAGTCGAGCTAGCTAGAACTGCCGGGGCGGAACACATTGTGTTGAAGACAGATTCACTCCTAGTGACCAATCAAATCAGAGGAGAGTATGAGGCTCGAGACGACGGAATGGTGAGATACCTGGAAAGGGTAAAAGCAGACACTGCAAAATTGAAATCTTTCCAAATACAATGTATCCCCAGGTCCGAGAACAACCGAGCCGACGCCCTCTCAAAACTTGCCAGTTCAACCATCAAGAATGTCAGCCGAACCGTGCTGGTGGATATCAGGAATGCTAAAAGCATCACTGAGACCGTCGGCATGGTGGGTGACATAGAAGCCGAGACGACGTGGATGACTCCGATAATGAAATACAAACTAACAACAGAGTTACCGGAGGACCGCAGTCTCTCTCAGAAGATAAAAAGGATCGCCGCAAGGTATGTGGTGTTTGAAGGAGAACTATACAGAAGGTCTGTGATAAGACCACTTTTGAAATGTGTCGGCCCAGCCGACGCGGAGCTCATACTGACAGAGATTCACGAAGGCATCTGTGGACATCACATGGGGGCAAGAACGCTAGCCCACAAAGCTCTCTGAGCCGGCTACTTCTGGCCTACCATGCTTGAAGATTCCAAGAACTAAGACCAAGAAGTGCAAGAATTGTCAGATGCATGCTCCGGTGATACATGCACCTTCCCGAGACTTGCAGCCAGTACTTAGCCCCCTACCATTTGCACAGTGAGGGATGGATTTATTAGGGTCGTTTCCGACGGCCTCCAGAGGAAGGAAGTACCTGATCGTCGTCGTTGATTACTTCACCAAATGGGTCGAAGCTGTCGCAGTACCTGCCAAAACCACGGCGGCCGTAAGAAAGGTGATTTGGGAGAACGTCATAACTCGTTTTGGATTACCCCAAGTGATGTGGGTGATGTCGTCGCTCATCCAATCAAACACATTTATAAAACTCAACAAACAACTAGCTAGTGGTAAGTCGAGGTCGATCCATGGGACGGTGGTTACTCAAATTATTCAATCTAATTATGGTTATGCTTGGGGTTGTCACAATTATAATGGGTTGATGATTCTAAGCTAATAAAGGCAATAAACAAGCAACAAAAGGAAAGATGTAAACAATTGATTAAAAAGCACTAGGGTGTCATGGGATTATAGGGGAATCATGGGATACGATCATACAAACATGTTCTCAAATTATAAGCAAGCAATTATTGTTGTGATGGATTGAGTTGGGTTATATCTTACAATCCTAGGAAAATTTGGGTCCCGGAGCCGAATCGATTAGATTGTACAACACCTACAAGTCGACTTAATCTTCCCTACTCAACAACATGCATGGTCTAATGAGACTCGAGTTGGGTTATGTCTTACAAGTCTCAATGAAAAGATAGGAGATGATAGTAAATGCAAGGATTCATAGGCTTAGCATTTCATCAAACATAACATGTGCATGAGTTGAGATTAAAACAAGCAAGCAAATAAAACATGAAAGCATATTAATTTAAGCATGAATCATTCCCCATGTTGGTTTCCCCTAATCACTCATTAACCCTAGCTAAGAGACTACTCACTTATCATCATATTGAACATGCTAGCAAGGTTGTCAATCATACTAACAAAGTGAAACATGATGAACAAATAAAAGTAATTAGCAATAATTAAAAAGAGATTAAGAGATTATACCTACTAATGATTCCAATAACAAAGCAAGAATAATAGAAGAACTTGATGATTGATGGAAGGTTGTCAATCTCCCAATAAACCCAATAATCTTCTAATTACCCAATAATAAACTTGAATTCCTCAATAATAAACTTGAACAATGATTAAAGGAAAGATTAATGTATATTTTGTGGAAAGATTAAATGATAATCTATTCTAATCTACTACTAATCTAATCTAAGGAAAGATTGATTCCCCCTAATGAAAACTTCATGGTTTGATTATTACAAATGGGGTATTTATAGTGGAAATTAGGGAGGATGCATTAGGGTTAACTAAGGGCTAAACTAGTAATTACACTTTTTAAGTTGAGCAAGGAGCCTCCGGGATTATCCGAGAGAAGGGCTTCTCCATTTCGTAGCTTGAAGAACGAAACTGTGCTGTGCTGTGATCCGTGCGGCTGGGAGTCGGGACGGACGGATTGTGGCAGGGGAATCCGAGCGGATTCAAGAGCAAGACGCTCGGATTGTAGTGGGAGAATCCGAGCGGATTCAGAGCAATCCGAGCGGATTGGGCAATCCGAGCGTCTTCAGCGCGGGACGCGCGGATTCTTGTACAGCTTCTTTGTTTGAGCTCGGATTGTAAAACGGACGTCATTTTCTCATCCGGACTCCTATTGGAGTGATTCAAAAGCCTAGATCGCTTGTTTTTTCGACGCCGTTCCATCTAGCATATTTTCAGAGCCAAATGAGCAACCCTTGGTTTGCGTTTCGAGCGATTTCTTCATGCAATGCCTTCCTTGCTTTTCCTCCTTGCTTTAAACCTTATGACCCTTCTTTATACTCTTTATTCCTACATCATTGGTCATCATTCTTGCCTCCTCTTCATACTAGTCCATCTAATATCATCAATAAGCTTCCAAATATGCACGAAATACGGGAATTTCCGCCTTATTATCTCCTTTTCTACAAAACATATGAAATTCGATAGAAAAGCAAATAGGAAGGTTTTGACGGATAAAATGGCCATGAAATGCTATAATAGTATGCAAAATAGGCTCAATTAGGGGACTAAATATGCGCTAATTATGGTCACATCAAATATCCCCAAACCGAACCTTTACTCGTCCCGAGTAAAGAGGTGACTAAAACTAGACCTTTATTTAAACTAACCTAATAACATAACCGATATGAGACAATTAGCGGGTCTCACTCCGCCCCTTCAACTCACAACAAGACAACCATGAGGTAGGATGCTTTCTTGCAAGGCAAGGTGGGTCTTGCCAAAATGGCGACACATCCAAACATTAAAGCATACAAAATCAAGTAATGGATGCATCTACAAAAGAATAGCCACTTTCCTCATCTAAGTGGCGGAAATTATCTACAAGGGAAGCAATTCAAGGGTACACACTCCTTCATAGATGCAATTTCTTCAAACTACTAAGCCTAGAAGGATACCAATAAATCACCTCCAAGTTGTGTCAAGCTAGGGTACCCTTGTCCTCAATCGTTAAATGCTTTTGTCAAGAGTAGACTCCCTATGGCGTTAGAAACACTGGAGGATCGCGGAATTCTCCCTCTTGCCTAGACAAGAAGAAGGTTCGTCCCCTCTCTACCATGCACAAAAATGGATAAGATGGAAAAGGGATCGATAGTATTTGAGTTTCATTTGGGAGTTTGCTTTTATTTTTGTTTTTCCCCCCAAATTCTTGTGGCATATAACATTTGAGAACACTTTCTTTTTGCCATTTCTTTTTGATTTTTGGCCTTTCAACACTTGACAACTTTCAACTTTTCTTTGCATTTCTTTTTGAACATTTTCAAAGTCACCCCATATGTAGGGAGGGTGCCTTATTTTTGAAGCTTTAGGAGTCTATTTTTGCTCCTCTTTTCTTTTGATGCATTTTGCAAACTTTCTTTCACTTTTCATTTCATTGAACTCAAATTGATTTCTTTTTGTTTTTGTGCCCATTCCCTTTGATGACAAAATGTATGGTAGAATATGGATGAATGATGGTTGCATGGTTTCAAGGGTCACCTTGGAATAAACGGTAGCCAAGGAGTTATCACACCACAAGGTACTCTTGACTAGGCCTTAATCCATGGGTCAAAGGATACTAGCATGACACATCCTAGGGTGTTTTACAAGCATTCTAACAAGCAAAGTCTTAAGAACAAAAAGCATCTACTAGGGCCTATATACACTTGTCAAGCTTCCCAAATAGACGGTTTCACAAAATTTTTCTAAACATGCAAACTACATGCCATGATGCAACTAACATTTATACATCCTAATGCAAATGATTCTACCAACTAATATGACAAATAAACTAAATGCAAGTCCTAAATTCACATTGTTATACCGCATCAATCAAAATAAAGCCACATAGTCATTAACATAAAGAGGAAAAAGGAGATTGGAAAGATCATACCATGCGGTCTTCAATATCCTCATGTCTCGGATGTGGCGTAGTCAATCAATGTGAAAAAGGATGAACAAACACAATATATACAAGACTACACTACAAAGGAAATGAACAAGTTTTTGGATTTTTAAATTTTTCAAATTTTTATGGTTTTTGTTTTTATGAAATTAAAGAACATATTTTTGTGATTTTTCGAAAATTTTCAATTTTTATGAATTTTTGGAATATAAATTCCCATCCCCTACTTTATTTTGGACATTGTCCTCAATGTACATGTAGGAGTAGGAATGAAAAAGAAATACATGTTTTTGGATTTTTGATTTTTTTTGACTTTTTTTTGAAATAAATTACAAATGCAATATGATATGAATGAATGCATGCTCTAACTAAATGCAATTCTATATGACATATATAACAAATGAATGCAAACTAAACTATATTATATGATGCATGCTAATGCTTAAGTCACTTATGATCAAACCTCCCCAAACCGATTTAAACATTATTTCTAGTGTAGAAATGAATAGGTTTGGCCATTAGTGACTATGCATGAATTCTAGTCTATATGCAAATAATTACATGAATCATGTGAGATATATTACAATGCAAACTATACTAAATGCAAATATACAAACTATTGGTTATTGAGGAACTCCATTAAACTAAAGATTATTAACAATTTCATGGAAAATCATCACTAGCACTCAAAGCACGTAGAAGTCGGTCAAATTCTTGGGAGTGAGAAATAAATAGGCATGGATAACAACACAAGATTATGCAATGAAATAATGCCCAAGTAAAAGACCGAACAAGCATGTCAAGAACATTATGACAAAAATTATAAGAGAAATGATGGATGGAAGGAACATGAAATGGGTAGTTGGTTGGCAATTCACTCAACTCATCCTCCAAATAGTCAAAATCACCACATTCAATGCAAGTACTCTCATTATCATCCAAGGTGATCTTAAGGGTGTCTATTTGGGGTTCCCAAATGTCCTCATCATATTCCTCATCCCAACAAGGTCCATTATCAAAGGGGTTGTTATAGCAAGGCTCACCAAGCTCAACACAATTGTCTCCCTCAAATATGTCATCCTCAAAGGGCGAGTTTTCTCTCAAGCTCTCATCCATATCATTCTCACTTTGCCCATTAGCATCAAATTCCATGGAGGTTGATTTCATTGATACACAAGAAGAGTAGGATGACGGCATCCAAGCATTAGTTTCATAATCAAGAATGTACTCCTCCTCATCATCACTCTCCTCATCTAGCACTCCATCTTCCCAAGGTGGGGTAATTTTGTGGACAAAGTGGGTTGGCTCAAGGTTATAGGAAGGTTTCTCATCCTCACAAATCTCATTTTCATCATAGTTTTCCTCAATGAATTTTTGAAATGTGGCTTTTATCACTTCCATACCCTCCTTGGCATTCTCAAAGATGTCATGTATAGTTTGCTTAAGACAATGGGTGGTCATGAACTCAACAAATTCCCAAAATTCCTCACAACTCATCTCACATATCCTACCACCACTCAAGTGAAATGCCAAGTTGTGGGTTTCAAGGTTCATGCCATTATAAACAACACAACATGCTTCATAATTTGAAATAGTAAAACCATGATGCCAAGCATGAGTCATATAATCTTCAAATCTTGCAACATATTCATCAAATGACTCATTTTCATATTGCCAAAAATTGAATGTAGACATGTTGAGCATGTGAAATAGAACAAGTACAATAAAACTCAAAAAAAATGAAGCACAACTAAAACTAGACAAAAGAACAATTCAAATAAACAACACCGTCCCCGGCAACGGCGCCATTTTTGATGTGGGTGATGTCGTCGCTCATCCAATCAAACACATTTATAAAACTCAACAAACAACTAGCTAGTGGTAAGTCGAGGTCGATCCATGGGACGGTGGTTACTCAAATTATTCAATCTAATTATGGTTATGCTTGGGGTTGTCACAATTATAATGGGTTGATGATTCTAAGCTAATAAAGGCAATAAACAAGCAACAAAAGGAAAGATGTAAACAATTGATTAAAAAGCACTAGGGTGTCATGGGATTATAGGGGAATCATGGGATACGATCATACAAACATGTTCTCAAATTATAAGCAAGCAATTATTGTTGTGATGGATTGAGTTGGGTTATATCTTACAATCCTAGGAAAGTTTGGGTCCCGGAGCCGAATCGATTAGATTGTACAACACCTACAAGTCGACTTAATCTTCCCTACTCAACAACATGCATGGTCTAATGAGACTCGAGTTGGGTTATGTCTTACAAGTCTCAATGAAAAGATAGGAGATGATAGTAAATGCAAGGATTCATAGGCTTAGCATTTCATCAAACATAACATGTGCATGAGTTGAGATCAAAACAAGCAAGCAAATAAAACATGAAAGCATATTAATTTAAGCATGAATCATTCCCCATGTTGGTTTCCCCTAATCACCCATTAACCCTAGCTAAGAGACTACTCACTTATCATCATATTGAACATGCTAGCAAGGTTGTCAATCATACTAACAAAGTGAAACATGATGAACAAATAAAAGTAATTAGCAATAATTAAAAAGAGATTAAGAGATTATACCTACTAATGATTCCAATAACAAAGCAAGAATAATAGAAGAACTTGATGATTGATGGAAGGTTGTCAATCTCCCAATAAACCCAATAATCTTCTAATTACCCAATAATAAACTTGAATTCCTCAATAATAAACTTGAACAATGATTAAAGGAAAGATTAATGTATATTTTGTGGAAAGATTAAATGATAATCTATTCTAATCTACTACTAATCTAATCTAAGGAAAGATTGATTCCCCCTAATGAAAACTTCATGGTTTGATTATTACAAATGGGGTATTTATAGTGGAAATTAGGGAGGATGCATTAGGGTTAACTAAGGGCTAAACTAGTAATTACACTTTTAAGTTGAGCAAGGAGCCTCCGGGATTATCCGAGAGAAGGGCTTCTCCATTTCGTAGCTTGAAGAACGAAACTGTGCTGTGCTGTGATCCGTGCGGCTGGGAGTCGGGACGGACGGATTGTGGCAGGGGAATCCGAGCGGATTCAAGAGCAAGACGCTCGGATTGTAGTGGGAGAATCCGAGCGGATTGGGCAATCCGAGCGGATTGGGCAATCCGAGCGTCTTCAGCGCGGGACGCGCGGATTCTTGTACAGCTTCTTTGTTTGAGCTCGGATTGTAAAACGGACGTCATTTTCTCATCCGGACTCCTATTGGAGTGATTCAAAAGCCTAGATCGCTTGTTTTTTCGACGCCGTTCCATCTAGCATATTTTCAGAGCCAAATGAGCAACCCTTGGTTTGCGTTTCGAGCGATTTCTTCATGCAATGCCTTCCTTGCTTTTCCTCCTTGCTTTAAACCTTATGACCCTTCTTTATACTCTTTATTCCTACATCATTGGTCATCATTCTTGCCTCCTCTTCATACTAGTCCATCTAATATCATCAATAAGCTTCCAAATATGCACGAAAGACGGGAATTTCCGCCTTATTATCTCCTTTTCTACAAAACATATGAAATTCGATAGAAAAGCAAATAGGAAGGTTTTGACGGATAAAATGGCCATGAAATGCTATAATAGTATGCAAAATAGGCTCAATTAGGGGACTAAATATGCGCTAATTATGGTTACATCACCAAGTCATGGTATTTGACCACGGCCGAGAGTTTTGGAGTGACACGGTGATGAACTGGCTAGAAGAACTCGGTATCAAGTTTGCATACTCCTCCGTCTGCCACCCTCAGAGCAACGGGCAGGCGGAGGCAGCTAATAAAACAATCCTAAACGGGCTAAAAAAGAAGGTTGAAGATCTAAAGGGAAGGTGGGCTGATGAACTACCCGGCGTCCTGTGGTCCCTTAGAACCACGGAGAAAGAAGCAACGGGATACAGTCCATTCCACCTTGTCTATGGGTCTGAAGCCGTCCTACCAATTGAAGCAGCGGTGCCGACATTCAGAACGCAAACCTTTAACCCAGTTGAAAATGAGGAAGGCCTGAAAGCCTCCCTAGACCTGGTCGAAGAAAGTCGAGACACCGCACGGCTCAACTTAGCCGTTTACCAAAACAGGATGAGAAGAGCCTACAACCGAAGGGTCCACAAAAGGGACCTAAAAGTAGGAGATCTAGTCCTAAGAAAGTCGGCCGCCACCAACAAAGGAAACATCCACGGCAAAATGACGGCCAACTGGGAAGGACCCTACAAAGTGGTTGAAGAAATGAGGCCGGGTACATACCGGCTGACAGACATGGAGGGAGTGCCTTTAATGAGCCACTGGAACACCGACAATCTTAGAAAATACTTCGTATAGCGGCGGAGGTGTCCGAGACCGTTGTGGGCACCCCAACGCTTGATTATATCTAATGAAGAATGTTCCAAGTTTTCTATCAAAATGAAGTGTCCCTCCCATAGTCATACCAAGATATTTACAACAAATCAAATAAAACGTAAACTCGATCACCTCGGCCAAAGCCGGGGTGACGAGGGAAACGCGACTTGCCCCATGCCAGATTGATCCAACATGCTTAGGAACGTATAAGTACGGTTGAGAAGCGCAAATCGGACGCCTCAAAGATGGCCGAGAGTGAAAGAGGAAGCGATCAACACGTCTACAGATCTGACGTTGTCGCTGGCCAGAACCCCGATTGCCTCGGCCCGACCGAAAGTGACGGGGACACAACGACCGATACGCTAACACGTTCACAACAGCGGTTGGGAAACGCAAATCTGACCGCCTCGGGCGGTGGAGGAAGCGACCGACACGCCAACATGTTTAAAAACGTTAAGTACAGTTGAGATACGCATTCTAACTACCTCGGCCAAGCCGACGGCAGAAACGGGAAAAAGCGCTCAATTAATAACGAAAGAAGACAATTCAGACAAAAATGTGAAAAAGACCTCGGCCAAGCCAGAGGCAAAATAAACAAACTCTTATTAAAAATGTTTACAGGTAATACAAGAAAGAAGTCGACGGCCGTCCCCATAGGGATAGCCTAAACACTACCTACCAAAGTTTATCAAAAAGAAGGAACAGCAAAAGGGTACAGACATAAATACATGAAGTGCCAAAAGATGGCAGGGAGGAAAGGCTCAATAGTTGGCCCCCGAACAGCTAAAGCTATCCGAGATGCCGGGTGAATCTGGTGACGACCGCCCGTCTCCCTATGCCTGTTGCTGCTCGCCACCGGCGACATCAGTAGCATCGTCTTCAGTGGGCGACCCAGAATCCGACTTGGCAGATTCAGCTTCAGCTGCCTTTGCCCTCTCAGCCTCCTCCCTGGCCGCCTTCACCTTTTCGGCATGGGCCGCCTTCTCCGCAGCCTCCTCAGTGGCCCTCTTCGCCTCTATCTCCGTCGCCGCCTTTGCCTCCACAGCAGCCACTTTATCATCAAGCAGCTGTTCAAATTTTTGCCACGGGAAAGATCCGTCAGGAAAGAGCTCTCTGATTACTTCCCTGGCAGCTTCTTCGGCCTGGTCCCGGTATTGGGCGCACATGTTAGGGATGACGTCCGTTTGGAGCGTCTCAATGTCCTCCTCCCTCTTGGTGAGGATTGCCTTTGTGTTCCTATGTGCCTTCGACTGAGCCAAATACAGAGACTTCCATTCTTCCCTCTTCTTAACAGCAAAGTCGAAAGCAGGCTGAACCTTGGTCAGGTCCTCCTGCAGCATAGCGGCGTCAGCCTCCGCAGCCTCAACCTTGGCCATCTCGGCTAGGACCGCCTTCTCAGCATCCTCCCTGAGATTTCGCTCAGCGAGGAAATCATTTTCGGCGGCCTGGGAGTCCTTCTTTGCCTTCTCGGCCTCTTGCTTAGAAGCATCACGCTCAAGCCTAAGCCATTCAAGCGCAGGAGCCGCCTCAACCATGACCTTCTCTTGCTCCATAATGTGGGCACCGGCCACGTCAGCCCACTTCGCCAACATCTTCCTAATCTGGGCGGGGGAAGGCTTCGGGGAGGAGGAGACGACGGCAGCATTCTTATCACCCGTCTGCACAGGCCGCTTCTCTAATAGCCATTCAGAGGGACCGGTAGACGGCGGTTGATCTACAAAAATTCGGACAAAGCATCCATGTCAACATTTATCGACATACCAGAGAGCCTGTCATCAGGAACGCCTAATGAACCAGCCTAAATCGAGCCACGGGTTAGATCTGTACTGGCTTGGCCTTCTTGGTCTGGAGGACCCATTTCTTTGCCGACCTCGGTAGCGATGGCAATGCGCAGCAGCAGACGCCGTCTCTTTTCTCTTACGTAAGAGAGGAGATTCTCTCGCAACGGTGACCTCATCTTCGACATCGACAACAACCACCACCTTCTCCTTTTGACTGCAGGATTGAAGGTTGAATCAAGTTGACGCCGTCGCCGCCGAAGACGGTGCTTTTGGCCTTCGGCGCGCACGCATCGGCGATCTTCCTCTCGAGCCGCCCCGCATTCAAAACCTTCAATCGCTGATCCATGAGTTCGTTTGGGGCCGGTCTGCGATCACGTGCCGCGGCCTTAGGATGCAACTCAACAACTCTCCTGTTCTTGTCTAGTCCCAGCCTCTCGAGGACGTCAATAGACAGTTCCGGGCCAAAGCGGTCTGCAAAGGAAACGAAGCAATAGTTAAGCAAGAGAAATAAATCAGAGTTCAAAAACAGAAACATTAAAAGCAGCGATGGGCCTCACACCGACCCCACTCACCCTGTTCGAGGGCCGGTATGAGGCCGACGTGGCAGAGCAGCTCATCCTGAAGAATGATCTGCGTCGGGGGCATCCATCCCTTCTGCGTCCCATCCTTCTCAGCCTCAAACAGCTGCATTGCCCGCCTCTCATCCTCATTAAGACAGACCCTGCTGGCGTCCATCTTGAGCTTATTCCGGGAGACGTATTTCTCACACTCCCCCCGACTCTCGCACCGCAAATTGACGCGGTGCTAGAAGGACCGGGGCAGTGGATAATCCTCCGGAACCTCGACGTATACCCACCGCCACTTCCAGTCCTTGCAAGAAGTAAGCTTAGAGACGGTGATATAACCCGGCTCATTCTGTATGCTATACCACCCCGTGCCACCCACGACATTCTGTCGAAGGTGGTGAAGCCGGCGAAAGAGGTTCACCGTTGGGGCCTCCCCCTTGAATTGGCATAGCCACACAAAGCCAACAATCGTCCTAATGGCCAATGGATGCAGCTGTGCCACAACGACGTTCATTGCTTTAATTATGGCGGAAACGTATGCATTCAGAGGAAACCGGAGCCCATACTCCAGGTGTCTGATGTATACGCCGATGCAGCCCCTGGGAGGGCAACAGACCGCCTGACCTTCCTCGGGGATTACAATGCTATACCCCTCGCCGAAGGAGTAATGATTTTCAAAAAGTTCAAAGCCAGAACAGCTGGCGAACTTGTTCATCCAAGCACGATCAGGACCGATCTTACAGGCGTCGCCGTGATCCAAGAGATGCGGCCTCCCCTCATCAGAATGAGTCCTTTCCTCATCATCACCATCATCATCAACATCATCACCGTCATCATCACCATCATCATCATCCTCGAAACCCTCCAGAAATTTGGGATCAACCTCAGGAGAAGGAGACATAGGGCCCCCGGACCTTATCGGGATGGCGGCCAGTGCCTCCTCTTAATCAGGGCGCGACGGGGAACCCCCCGGCGCAGCAGATTACTAGGTCCGCATCATCGAGAAGACATGACAACGAATATTTAACAAGAAAAAAGATTGAAGAATTTGTTTGATTACCTTGGAAGGAAATGTTACACCGAGTAACGCTTCGAGAAATTAGAAAGAGAAAGGAACTCTGCGAAAGAAAAACTAAACGAGAGGAAATTTTTTTTAGAAAATGAAATTTGGAAGGCCAAAATGAGGGGCTAACTGCCCTATTTATAGAGCAAAGCCCACTCAATTGGACCAATCAGGGCAAAGCCCATGAAGCGTCAACCGATCAACACCGAGCCACGTGTCAAGCATGCAGCCATGGAATGTCAATCGACAAACAGTTACAAAACTTCTTCAACACGCTCCTTGACAGAATGCCAATCGACGTATCTTCTTCAACACGATCCTTGGTATCTACTTGCCAAACGGCCCGCTGTTCAAACCGAGCTTGGCAGCACCGGCTGGGGGCAATCAAAAGGACACGGCACTCACAACCTCGGTCTCGGACAGCGACATTTTCTTTTCCACATTTAATGCCCTTTACACATCCATGTGGAGGGGGGATACGGTACGGCCTAAGCAGAACCAAGCCGAGGAAGAAGAAGCCGGGGAAGAAATTTCAACTTGCGCAGAATACGCTCAACACTCATCGAACGTCCATACCACGGCATAGACTACGCTGGGGGCAAATTGATGGGGCATATTCTGCACCCGCTGACCGAGTCAACATATTGAGCAAGGTCAAAGATATCCACAGCAAGTCAACGTATTAGACAAAGATAATCGACGCACTGTCGGCTGTCACTTCACTTGGGTCCCGGCTGGGCAACTAGCCAGCCGGGAGGCATATCCGCATACTCACATCCAGTCCCCTCGGCATGGAGTCAACCAGGTCCGCCGGCCTGCCATGGGTCCCTCGGCCGAGGGTAGATCAGTCTTTTCACCTGCACTGCCACTTGGCCACTTGGCCACTACGTGACAAAAGGTGAAAGTCTATAAATACTCCTCAACCCTCATTGAGGAAAGGATCCGAAAATAATCAGTAAAACACCCTAATCTGGTATCAACTCCCTTATCTCTCTACAATATACTTTGTGCCAAGTAACACACAACTTAATCCCTTTAAGTTTACTGATTTGAGCGTCGGAGTGAGTTCGCTCGGTACCAAGCCGAGCCTTAAGTTTGTTCATTGTTTCAGGAGAGGGCGAAAGGAAGAGTCAAGCAAAGTCATCATTCTACAAGCTTACGTGGTAACAAATCTGCTCTGGAATTACACCCGGAACAATTGTATTTATATCTTTTGCTATAACTCTTGTAATCGTATATTTGTAGTTTAGGAAAATTGTTATCATTACCTTGCTTATCAAGGTAGTACACGACCCTAACCTTAGCATAGGTTTATCTTATCATGGTATCAGAGCCTCGTGCTCTTGATAGAGGTTAACCCCTCAGAGTAGATCCATTTTCGGGAGAAGCAACCACCCACCTACCCAAAACCCGACTTTGCTCCACTGAAAATCTACCCTCTTCCGCTGCCATCACCCGAGAATTGCATCAAACAAACACCATAATATGGTCACAACCGTCTCAATCACTTTCAAAACTTGGCCAATACCTTCTCGGCCGTCACAAAAATTGCATCTTACCCACCAAATTTTGTACCAACCAACCACAATTGTTATTAATATGATTGTGTTAAACTCCATGTCGCCCATACATCTTGCCGTTACGGCAAACCCTAACTCGGTTACTCTCTAGTGTCAAATCCAATACTAAGGCACCACCCTTCTAGCCACCACAACAAATTTGGCCACCACCGTTCTGCCATAACAAAACCCGCATCACACTTTGTCGTCATCTCGACAACTCTTTGCAACTTTGGTTGCCCACGCAACCACCTCTTTATAAATTCGATTAAATATTCGGCCACCCCTTACTTGGTCACCCATGACCACCCTTACAATTTTGGTCATCCACGTGACCACCCTTTTACAAACTTGGTCATTCACACGACCAACCTTTTTAACTTTATCGTTCTCCTAAACAAAAAAAAGACCTACTAAATTCTCGTACAAACCCCAAAAAAAAAAAATAGTCTCTTTACAACCGGTCTCCATCTTTCCTGATTTCTTATCTCATACACCTTCATGCACTTTCTTGGCAACCTCTTTTGACAATGGTTTCAAACCTCGACAAAACCCAATTTGCCAAATTTTTCCAACCAATCCTCTATATCATATCCGAACTTTTCAATACTCTACTGATTCAATTACATACATACTTCATTTCGCACACTCCTTTTGATCCATTATTCTCATCATATCAAACCCACAACAAACCCAATTCGAGCCACCATGGCTTGGACCCAAGCAATCACTGCAACCCCACCTTTGGTCACTACACCCATCTATTTCACGCTTCATCCATGTCCACCGTCAGTCTAACCACTACCTTGCACCCTCCAAAATTTTTCTTACCCAATTTTCTCCCTTGTCTTTAAAACAAAACAAATACACAAGTTTCTTTCTACTTCTATCCCAACGTCAGACAAACTTCACATTCATATTCATCCTGTCCAACCCACCACCACCACCATGTCCAACCCTCTGTCACCCATACAAACTTTGCTCTATGTTCACCTTATTTTTCAAAAGAAAAAAAAAAAAAATTGTCGTCATTTTCTCTTGTCACAATATTTACAATCTCAATTCCCTTCTAAATTACACTTTGGTATCCATTCATTCACTAGCTCTCTTGCTAGCTTACCCCCACGTTTGTTTCATTTATATTTCATCCCATCCCTCAACTTCTTCTCTGACCGTTGTCAACTCGAAGTCTCGCACCATCCATGCATCGGTACCGGTTTCAGTTCCTGCTCTTCAAGATCGGCCTTACTCTTCGACCGTCCGTCTTGAGGGGGCGTGTAAAGAATATTACGTCTATATTCTAGATATTTCTATTATTCTCTTCTAATCTTAATATATATTGTATTTAAATCTTTTGCTATAACTCTTGTAATCGTATATTTGTAGTTTAGGAAAATTGTTATCATTACCTTGCTTATCAAGGTAGTACACGGCCCTAACCTTAGCATAGGTTTCTCTTGTTTATTTGTGTATAAATACCTCAATACTTGTAATTATAATTCATGCAATTCTCAATTAATAAAACCGTTCTCATAATTCTCAATTCTATCAGTGCACACTCAATTTAATCATAAAATCTAATGCTTCCAATGTGAATATGTGATCTTGGCCGAGAGTTTGAAAATTCGCCATTCCAATCTTTCGCTCTTAAAAATGGCCTCGCTTTCCGCTTCTCATGGCCTTAAACTTCACCACAAAATGGAAAAGCGGAACGTATGAAACTGTTGGGGAAGCGTCCTGTAAACCCGGTGCGGGAAGAATCTCACACAACAACGATACTACGAAGGAACACACATAACGAACGTAAGTAAGAACAAATAAAAATGACACCAGAATTTATCACGTGGAAACCCTTCTCAACTAAGGGAAAAACCACGGCTCTCTCGACAAATTAATTCACTTAATAAGATATTACAAAGTTCGTAAGTACAATCACTCACACTAGTATTGTCACTTTCTCTCAAACTTTGCCTCACTCTTATTATTTGTAATGGATGTTGAACACTCTCTTTTCTCTCTTTAGAACAAGAAGTATTCTCGCCAATATAATTTAATTTGTCTCTCTATATTTTGTGTGTATAAAACTATTATCACTAATAGCTATTTATACTAAATATAATCTTAAAATTTCTCACAAGCCATTGATTGTTCTAATTAAAACAATCCATAACAACTACTTGTGCATTTTATGTTCATTCTCCAAAAACGTAAAACACTTTACGTATTTGCTTGTGAAACATTCTACACTTTATTTCAACATTTAATTGTTGGAGTTTTTGGGAGATTAATCCAACAATTTCCTCTCTCGACCAAAAGCTCCAAACACCTCAACTATCTCGGAAAAGCGGACTTTCTTCTTTACGCCGGCCTTACTTTTCACGCTATGTCCATCCACATAGCAAATATTTTTTTTCGTTTTCACCCCTTGCAACATCAAACTTCTTCCACAATACACTTTGCACCACTTACCACTACCAACATATCGATTACCTTGAGTCGTCAACACACCCAAAGAAATAATGTTGGAACAAGCTTTAGGGACATACCTCACATTTTTTAAAGTGTTTATGGTGCCATCATGGAGTTTCATTCTTACACTCCCTACACCCTCAACTTTTAATTTGAGGCCGTCACCCACTTTGACATGCCCAAAGTCTCCATTATTTTGCAAAGTATCAAATGATCCTTGGTCTTTACACACATGCATAGAGGCGCCCGAATCCATCACCCATTTTTCTTGACATTCCACCTCATCTTGAGTAGTCAAGAATACGCCTTCATCATCACTACTATTACCACACACCATATTGGAAGAATCACCTAAATCATCAACCTTAGCTTTGCCCAACTTTTCTCTTAAAGACTTCACACTTTTCAAGTCTTCCTTCATTATTGGACAATTTCGTTGAATATGGCCCTTCTCATGACAATAATAACACTCCACATTATCCATGTCTCTAGTGCGCGACTTTGATATACTTCTTTGGCCATCCCCATATCTTTGTGATTTTTTTCCTCTTTCACAACCATCTGCCATTAGTGCCCCATCACTTGATGATGCATTTCCATCTATTTCTGCCATCATCCTCTCATTTTCTCTCACCACTGTTATTGCTTCATCCAAAGAAATTTTCTCTTTACCCACGAGCATCGTCATCACAATGGGTCTAAAACTATTCGGCAATGAAGCCAATAACAAGAGAGCCTACTCTTGATCCGTTATCTTCTTATCGGAATTCAAGAGTTGACACACTAACTGGTTGAATTTATTTATGTGGTCTTGTAAATTTGTATCACCCTCCTCCATCTTGAGTTGATACAACTCCCATCGCAAACATAATCGGTTGGTGAGCGATTTTGACGCATACATGCCTTGTAGCTTCTCTAACAAGGCCCTCGACTCCTTCTCGCCCAAAAGATTATACTTAATCTCCGGTGCTACCGCCAACCTTATCATACTCACATCTTTCTTTTTCTTTGACTCCCAATTAGACTCACTCATCTCTAATGGTTTAGTTAATTCCAAAGCCTCATCAAGACTCGACTGGACTAGCAAGTCTTCAACTGTGCTTTTCCACACCATAAAATTCATCTTCCCATCGAACAATGGAATATGAAATTTTTCCGCCATCTTACTTACGATAAATAAGTTCCTCCCTAAATCGGAATTTCCCGCACCTCCCAGTATACAGAACCTTCGGCTCTGATACCACTGTTGGGGAAGCGTCCTGTAAACCCGGTGCGGGAAGAATCTCACCCAACAACGATACTACGAATGAACACACACAACGAACGTAAGTAAGAACAAATAAAAATGACACCACAATTTATCACGTGGAAACCCTTCTCAACTAAGGGAAAAAACACGGCTCTCCCGACAAATTAATTCACTTAATAAGATATTACAAAGTTCGTAAGTACAATTGATACCCGTCGTTGTGAGTACCAAAAATAAGATTTATAATTTCCTATTAAGTCTAACCTAGGCTAGTGGTAACAGGGTCGAACCACAAGGAGGCAGACGTAATTTCTAGCTGTCTAATTATAGTCTAAGGTAACGATTGTGGGGGTTGAGTTGAATTGGTCTATAGCTAAGAATAAATAAAGACAATAAACTAAAAAGACGGATTAAACAGATAAAGAGGGGGTACTAGGATGGTCGGTTCATTACTGACTTCGGGCAAAGATACTAAGTCGGTCGAATCAAACACAAGTGAGGCGGGAAAACAAGAGGTCCTCTCGGTCTACTCTTAACAGATAGCATCTTTCGATCTTGCTATAAGTCCCTAATATCACTAATCGACTCTCGTCCGAAAAGTGACTAACGGTCTAAACTATACCTATCTTTCGATCTTTCAAAGAAGAGTTTAGTCATTTTAATTGGTGGTCTAACAACTGTCCCTATCTTTCGATCTAATGGGTCAGTCATAAATTAAGCATCTAACTGGTCGCATGCATTCGATTCGTTAAATACAACATTAAAATCAATTAAAACGAAAGGTAACCTCACGAGGTCAGTCGATCGACCAAGTGTGTCAGTCGATCGACTGACACGCGAATTCAGTCCAATTTAATACTACGCCATAATTCGCCTACATCCTAGCACAATTGATTTAGCTACTCATGGCTATGGCTAAAATAACAATAATATTGACGGTAAAGACTACTGAATTCATGCTAAAAGTAGTAAAACAAACAATTAACATAAACGATAATTGGCTTGGGTTCTAACTAACAATTCTATAACTAACAACGCAATAAAGATGAACTGAAAGTAGAATGGAAGGAATACCGAAAATTGCAGAAGAATAGTAACGGAATGATTAGAAGTATGAATGAAAATCCGATGCAACCAATATTCCAAACCCTAACTATGATCTTCTAAAACTGAATGTGAAACTTAGATAAAAACTGGATAATCAACTGATGTTTCTAGGTTACGTTATATAGCAACTAACGTAACCTTATTTCCTAAACCTAACATAACTTTGGGCTTCAAGATTCACGGTCTTTTAATTCTCGTCTGGAATAGCAATTTGGTCGATCGACTGCTAGGACTGGTCGATCGATCAATAGCAATGAGCAGTAGCTTCTGGAACCCGATGGTTGGTCGATCGACTGATGGCAGTGGTCGATCGACTGCTTGAGCTGCTACTTGACTTCTATAAACTCGTGGACTTGTCTTTTGGGCCTTGCATTGCGCACCAAGCTCGTTCCTCAGGTGAATACTTCACGTCATATGCAATGCAGGATACTCGGGGACGGATTTAGCTCGATTTCCGCTGGATTCTTCACATTTCTGCAATAATGTACAAAAATACGGAAGTAGACGAAAATAGGGATAAATGTAGCATAAACTACATGAATGAGCTCCTAAATGCGTGTAAAATGGGATGTAAAACATCATATAAAAGACACGCATCAAACTTCCCCAAACCAAACCCTTGCTTGTCCCCAAGCAAGAACTAGACTCGATCTAATGACCTAATGGAACGAGTTCAATCTCAGAGCGAAATGCAACATGTAAAGCCTAAACCAATTTAATGCACAACCAACAATCAATTAGCAATGAATCATGCAAACGAGTTATGGAGCCGTTAAAACTACTGAACCGTCAACTGTAGAGACTTATCAAATTGGACTCTCACGGGTCGCTCATACCACTTAATAAACACAGGTGAGTATATGTAAGATAGAAAGAAGTAAATATAATGACGCTCACCTAACTACGACCTATAAGAACATGCCTGCAGTCTAATATGAAAGCAATCTCTACAACCGTACATACGCATTCCAACCAACAAGAGACCATGACACATGCCGAGGTACATATGTGGATATGTGAGGTATGGGTAAGAAGAGGCAAGACATTTATGGAAAAGTGGAGGTACAGGTGATCAAGCTAATACCGAGACGGAACCATATGGCAACATCCAACTTCTTGCTCAAAAACAAATGGAACGGTGCTATAGCAAGCACAAATCTCACAATCTCCAGGTATAATAGTAATCAACTAACTCCCCATAAGATACTAATGCAACATGGGAGCAAAAATCGCCATAAGATAAGGATTTTGAATTATGCGAATTGATTCTCTTTCGAAACCCAGTCGATCGACCAATGATGCCAGTCGATCGACTGAAGTAAACAGTACATAACTCTTTTTTTCTTTTTCGAGTAATTTTTTTTCTCTTTTTTTTTCCCTTTTTCTTTTCTTTTTGTTTCTTTCATTCCTTTTTCATTTCCCAATAATGTCTCAACAGAACATATGCCACCAAAAATGAGTAACAATCCCAAGAACACAGACTACTAGCTTGACAAATGACAGGCTAAATGTAGGATGTAGTAATTAGGACAAAAAGGATATTTTTGGCAGTGTGGAGTTCATGGGCAAAACGAATAAGGGAAAACCTCTACCACATGTGTCAACTAACCACAGACCGAATGCGTACATGTATTAAGCAGATTAAGTTCATATTTATGCATATTTATGTGACATGCCTCGTAAGGAGTACTACTCACATTCCTAAATAAACCGGTCATAGATGTCACCGGTTATAGGCTCTAAATCTAAGAAATATGATGTAGTTTGCCAATTCTCTAAGTCAAGTCTCAAGTTCAGCAAATAATTTAACGAGAACTCGTAGACTATGCATATATGATTCTACTAATAACATGTCAATTAGCAAGGCTTAGGCAAAAACAGGTGCAGAATGCAATATCATCCTTGAAATACTACCGTTCCGACTCGACCTATATGCTAAAATAAACGTGCATTTTATGGAAATTTTTGAAAATTTTCAATTTTTTTGAATTTCGTATATATATATAAAATGAAATGAACAATGCAAAACAGAATGTAAACGTGAATGGAAGCAAATGATATGAGACGCAAAACCCTTCCCCAAACCAAATCACACAATGTCCCCATTGTGCAAAATCATGTAATGAAGAAAAGAGAAATGGGAATTTGCGGGAAAATGAAATAAATAAGATATGAAGTGAAAATCGGGAACTTACAAGACTTTAAGCGCAGCAAAAGGGAAACCTCCCCAAACCAGCGTGAGCTAGGAGGTTTCAGTAGCCAACAGTGCTACTAATAAGCTACCTGAAAGACAAATAAAACCCACGCATAAAATCGAGAAGACAATTTGAAGCGGTAAATATGTGCACAATTGAGAAAATTAGAAGAAATAAATAACTTGACGGAAAGAAAAGTGGAGTAGAAAACTCCCTTAAGTCCGCATATCGACCAAACACAGCAGGGGAGAGGTCGTGAATAGGTACAACAGCGTCCTTGGTCGATCGACTAAGGACGGCAGTCGATCGACCAATGTGTCAGGAATAGTAGCTCCTGGAAAGTGCAACTCAGTCGATCGACCAATGTAGCCAGTCGATCGACTGAAAATACTGCTGTACTCCTTATTTCTTCGTATTTGCTCAATAACTTGAGCTAATAAGGTCTAAAAACCTGCAAGTGCACAATAATACGCGCCCAAAATTGCGCAAAACCCAAAATAAAGTCTCGAACGTATAAAATCCTAAGCAAGCAAAATAAAATGCGAAGTTTTCGCGCACACAAAAGCAATAAAAAGCGTCTTACAAAAGCAAATAAAAAGAAGTTTATAAAGAGCTTGATCAACTAATAGTTGATCAAGAATGACCACGGTATGGCCCACTTCGTCGGCTTCTGGCTACTAGAGGTAGCCTCAACGGTGCTTATTTGAGCAGCTGCACCCTTCTTAGCTTCCACGTCCGTATGGCTCAACGGATCAACATAATCATCATCTCCCCAGTCAAGGATCTCTTCGGGCTTGTCAGAATCCAAATCACACTCTCTGGCTTTGACCGGCTCGTCATCAACTACCTCATCAATTCCATAGCTCAGGCAACCAAGACCTCCTCTTTGAATGATCGGCTTCTTTACAGTTGGAGCAACTTGCAGCACTTCCTTCCCCAAACCAGCTCCTGCAACATCTAAAACAACAGATTCTTCCTCCTTTCTGCTCCCAGTCTGGGGCGGAAGGGTTAACGAAGAAGTAGTAATAGAGACAGGCAATTCAGGAAGCACAAAGTACGATTTCTTTTCAGAAACCGTATTACAAGTCACAGGCCACATGGGGTCCTTTTTCTTAGCAGGTTGGGCAAAGACAATATAATGCTTTCCCACTTTGAAAGTCAAGGTTCCTAGACCGACATCTATGATCGCACCGGCGGTGTGCGAGAAATGGCCTACCCAAAATAATGGGTATATGAGCATCCTCGGGCATGTCAAGTACAACAAAGTCGACGGGGAAGAAGAACTTCCCTATTTGGACAGGGATGTCCTCTAAGACTCTATTGGCTGGACCGCAGATCGGTCGCCACCATCCGAATCGTCATATCATCCACCGTGAACCTAGTCAATTTGAGCTTCCTAGCTAGACTCAAAGGCATGACGCTTATACTAGCTCCTAAGTCACATAATGCCTTCTCAATAGAGAAGGTACCTATATTGCAAGGAACAGAAAAGCTACCCGGGTCCTCTAGCTTAGGGGGTGCAGTGTGAGACAAGTAAGAGCATGACTCTTTGGTTAATGCGACAGTGTGAACATGTTCAAGCGACTTCTTCTTAGACAGGAGTTGTTTCATGAATTTAGTGTAGGCAGGCACTTGATTGACCAACTCAAGGAAGGGTACTTGTACATTCAAGCTACGAATAACTTTTTCAAACTTACTGAAAGATACCTGTTCTTTTGTTGGCACTAGTCTCTCCGGATATGGGGCTGTAAGAAGTACCTTAGCCCTTTCCTCTAAGTTGCGCATGCCGGCATCCGTGGACTTAGGCTGGAAGTCCACTGCTTTCTCCTTGTTGAAGCTCGAATCTTCCTCAGACCGTCTCAAATATGAGCCATTAACCGTCATCGGATCGAACTTCAGAATTGGGACGGACCCATCAGCACTCGGGTCTGGCCCTAACACTTTCGGAGTTGTCGTGCCCCGAAACAAATGGCCCCTTAAGTTATCGGGCATCGGAGGACGAACAATCTCGCTATCGCGATGATCTTGGTCGATCGACCACTATCCTCGCCGATCGACCAAGGTGTACTGATTCGAGAAAGCTGCTTTGTAACCCGCATATCGATCGATCGATCGGGTGTATCAGTCGATCGACTGATATACCTGGTAGACGCCTTTTTCTTTGAATTATTCGTTACAGCTTTCGTTTGACTCGGATCCGCCTCATTCTTTTCAACAGCGTCCTCGACCATGGCAGGCCCCTCCAGGGTGGACTCACTCCTCAACGTGATGGCGTTTAGGGTCTCCTTTTGGTCGGTTTGAGTCGGTAAGTGTCTCGGAGCTCGAGTGGTACTCTTACTAGCCAATTGAGCAATTTGGCTCTCTACTAGCTTCATCACGGCCTCTCTTGCTTGGGACTCCTTCAGCAACAAGTTCTTGAACTCAGCAAAATCAGAACTATGGGATTGTTGTTGCTGCTGCGGCATATAAGGAGGTTTTTGATACTGTTGTTGCTTTTGATGAGGGGGCACATAGGGTTGCTGCTGCGGAGGTGGAGTTGGATTTAGGACATTCTGGCTACTCCACCTCAGGTTGGGATGAACATTAGGCTCATAGTAGGTGTTTTTCTGCCTATAATGTTGAAAGGCAAAGACAAGACTCAAAGGGACTAGGGCAATTCTTCAAACGTGTCCCTCGGCTCCGCACCTTTCGCTGCACGAAAGGACCGTCGACACAACATTTACTTGGTAAATACCCCCTTTGAAGCTCCTCCTAGTTCATACTTGTCAAATCTCGCAGTGAGAGCTTCAAGTGCGGCTACTGAGAAGGAGATTCGGCGCTCCTCCTTTGATTCCCTCCGGAATTCCCATACTCGGACCTTGTGGGTGGCTAGATCATCAATGATCTTCCACCCCTTGGTTTCTCCCAAATTCTCAACAAATCGGCCACCGGTCTGCAGCAAAGATCCAAAATAGCCCTCGATCGTCATACTGACCCATTATAGAACTGATTGCACAAGCTCCATTTTTCGAACCCATGGTGCGGTATGGTTCGCACCAACTTCTTAAAACGGACCCATGCTTCGTGGAAGTTCTCGTCTGGCCCTTGTTTAAAGCTCGTGATTTGAGCTCTAATTGCATTGGTCTTTGAGGCAGAAAAGTATTTCTTGTAGAATGCCAAAGCCAATGAATTCCAATCAGTGATCCCATGAATGGCTCGGTCCAGATCTCTATACCACTCCCTTGCAGCATCACGAAAGGAGAAGATAAACATGGTCTCCTTGATCTGGTCTTGGGTCACGCCGGCTGGTGGGGGTATGGAACAACAGTAGTCAATAAACGTCTCCATATGCTTAGCTGCATCTTCATTTGCAGCTCCCCCGAACTGGTTTCTCTCAACCATATTAATGTATGAAGGCTTTGGTTCGAACTTCCTGGCATCTCCTGGTAATTCGAACCCCTTATATAAATTTACAAATTGTCGGCTCGGAATGACTAGCTATACTCGCTCTCCTCGGCCCATGACTGGAATTTCGGAGAAGTAACTGTCTCTACCAAGAGGTGGAAACGGGTGAAGAATGTGGGTCTTCCTCGAACACCTCGTTCTCGTGATAGCTTGACAGAGTACTCAGCTCTTCCTCTGTCGGTAATACCCTTTGTGATCGTCTAAACTCGCGCAAAGATTTCTCAATCTCAGGATTGAATGGTACTAGTTCACCACCCTGTGACCTGCGCATAAGAAGAAACTACAAAAGAATATAAGAAAAGTTGAAGGAACAGAAGTCCCTTAAACTAAGAAAGACTAAAAATAAAACAACTAAAAATTAGAACTATTTCCTCCCCGGCAACGGCGCCAAAATTTGATACCCGTCGTTGTGAGTACCAAAAATAAGATTTATAATTTCCTATTAAGACTAACCTAGGCTAGTGGTAACAGGGTCGAACAACAAGGAGGCAGACGTAATTTCTAGCTGTCTAATTATAGTCTAAGGTAACGATTGTGGGGGTTGAGTTGAATTGGTCTATAGCTAAGAATAAATAAAGACAATAAACTAAAAAGACGGATTAAAGCAGGATAAAGAGGGGGTACTAGGATGGTCGGTTCATTACGGCTTGGCAAAGATACTAAGTCGGTCCGAATCAAACACAAGTGAGGCGGGAAAACAAGAGGTCCTCTCGGTCCACTCTTAACAGATAGCATCTTTCGATCTTGCTATAAGTCCCTAATATCACTAATCGACTCTCGTCCGAAAAGTGACTAACGGTCTAAACTATACCTATCTTTCGATCTCAAAGACAGTTTAGTCATTTTAATTGGTGGTCTAACAACTGTCCCTATCTTTCGATCTAATGGGTCAGTCATAAATTAAGCATCTAACTGGTCGCATGCATTCGATTCGTTAAATACAACATGAAAATCAATTAAAACGAAAGGTAACCTCACGAGGTCAGTCGATCGACCAAGTGTGTCAGTCGATCGACTGACACGCGAATTCAGTCCAATTTAATACTACGCCATAATTCGCCTACATCCTAGCACAATTGATTTAGCTACTCATGGCTATGGCTAAAATAACAATAATATTGACGGTAAAGACTACTGAATTCATGCTAAAAGTAGTAAAACAAACAATTAATATAAACGATAATTGGCTTGGGTTCTAACTTACAATTCTATAACTAACAACGCAATAAAGATGAACTGAAAGTAGAATGGAAGGAATACCGAAAATTGCAGAAGAATAGTAACGGAATGATTAGAAGTATGAATGAAAATCCGATGCAACCAATATTCCAAACCCTAACTATGATCTTCTAAAACTGAATGTGAAACTTAGATAAAAACTGGATAATCAACTGATGTTTCTAGGTTACGTTATATAGCAACTAACGTTACCTTATTTCCTAAACCTAACATAACTTTGGGCTTCAAGATTCACGGTCTTTTAATTCTAAATGGAATAGCAATTTGGTCGATCGATGCTAGGATTTGGTCGATCGATTGAATAGCAATGAGCAAGAGCTTAACCACGGAACCGATGGTTGGTCGATCGACCGATGGGTGGTCGATCGATCGCTTGAGTCTACTTGACTTCTATAAACTCGTGGACTTGTCTTTTGGGCCTTGAATTGCGCACCAAGCTCGTTCCTCGGGTGAATACTTCACGTCATATGCAATGCAGGATACAAGGGGACGGATTTAGCTCGATTTCATTTGGATTCTTGATTTACGCAATAATGTACAAAAATACGAAGTAGACGGAAATAGGGAGAAATGTAGCATAAACTACATGAATGAGCTCTGAAATGCGTGTAAAATGGGATGTAAAACTTCATATAAAAGACACGCATCAAACTACAATCACTCACACTAGTATTGTCACTTTCTCTCAAACTTTGCCTCACTCTTATTATTTGTAATGGATGTTGAACACTCTCTTTTCTCTCTTTAGAACAAGAAGTATTCTCGCCAATATAATTTAATTTGTCTCTCTATATTTTGTGTGTATAAAACTATTATCACTAATAGCTATTTATACTAAATATAATCTTAAAACTTCTCACAAGCCATTGATTGTTCTAATTAAAACAATCCATAACATCTACTTGTGCATTTTATGGTTATTCTCCAAAAACGTAAAACACTTTACGTATTTGCTTGTGAAACATTCTACACTTTATTTCAACATTTAATTGTTGGAGTTTTTGGGAGATTAATCCAACAATTTCCTCTCTCGACCAAAAGCTCCAAACACCTCAACTATCTCGGAAAAGCGGACTTTCTTCTTTACGCCGGCCTTACTTTTCACGCTATGTCCATCCACATAGCAAATATTTTTTTTCGTTTTCACCCCTTGCAACATCAAACTTCTTCCACAATACACTTTGCACCACTTACCACTATCAACATATCGATTACCTTGAGTCGTCAACACACCCAAAGAAATAATGTTGGAACAAGCTTTAGGGACATACCTCACATTTTTTAAAGTGTTTATGGTGCCATCATGGAGTTTCATTCTTACACTCTCTACACCCTCAACTTTTAATTTGAGGTCGTCACCCACTTTGACATGCCCAAAGTCTCCATTATTTTGCAAAGTATCAAATGATCCTTGGTCTTTACACACATGCATAGAGGCACCCGAATCCATCACCCATTTTTCTTGACATTCCACCTCATCTTGAGTAGTCAAGAATACGCCTTCATCATCACTACTATTACCACACACCATATTGGAAGAATCACCTAAATCATCAACCTTAGCTTTGCCCAACTTTTCTCTTAAAGACTTCACACTTTTCAAGTCTTCCTTCATTATTGGACAATTTCGTTGAATATGGCCCTTCTCATGACAATAATAACACTCCACATTATCCATGTCTCTAGTGCGCGACTTTGATATACTTCTTTGGCCATCCCCATATCTTTGTGATTTTTTTCCTCTTTCACAACCATCTGCCATTAGTGCCCCATCACTTGATGATGCATTTCCATCTATTTCTGCCATCATCCTCTCATTTTCTCTCACCACTGTTATTGCTTCATCCAAAGAAATTTTCTCTTTACCCACGAGCATCGTCATCACAATGGGTCTAAAACTATTCGCAATGAAGTCAATAACAAGAGAGCCTGCTCTTGATCCGTTATCTTCTTATCGGAATTCAAGAGTTGACACACTAACTGGTTGAATTTATTTATGTGGTCTTGTAAATTTGTATCACCCTCCTCCATCTTGAGTTGATACAACTCCCATCGCAAACATAATCGGTTGGTGAGCGATTTTGACGCATACATGCCTTGTAGCTTCTCTAACAAGGCCCTCGACTCCTTCTCGCCCAAAAGATTATACTTAATCTCCGGTGCTACCGCCAACCTTATCATACTCACATCTTTCTTTTTCTTTGACTCCCAATTAGACTCACTCATCTCTAATGGTTTAGTCAATTCCAAAGCCTCATCAAGACTCGACTAGACTAGCAAGTCTTCAACTGTGCTTTTCCACACCATAAAATTCATCTTCCTATCGAACAATGGAATATGAAATTTTTCCGCCATCTTACTTACGATAAATAAGTTCCTCCCTAAATCGGAATTTCCCGCACCTCCCAGTATACAGAATCTTCGGCTCTGATACCACTGTTGGGGAAGCGTCCTGTAAACCCGGTGCGGGAAGAATCTCACCCAACAACGATACTACGAAGGAACACACACAACAAACGTAAGTAAGAACAAATAAAAATGACACCACAATTTATCACGTGGAAACCCTTCTCAACTAAGGGAAAAAACACGGCTCTCTCGACAAATTAATTCACTTAATAAGATATTACAAAGTTCGTAAGTACAATCACTCACACTAGTATTGTCACTTTCTCTCAAACTTTGCCTCACTCTTATTATTTGTAATGGATGTTGAACACTCTCTTTTCTCTCTTTAGAACAAGAAGTATTCTCGCCAATATAATTTAATTTGTCTCTGTATATTTTGTGTGTATAAAACTATTATCACTAATAGCTATTTATAATAAATATAATCTTAAAACTTCTCACAAGCCATTGATTGTTCTAATTAAAACAATCCATAACATCTACTTGTGCATTTTATGTTCATTCTCCAAAAACGTAAAACACTTTACGTATTTGCTTGTGAAACATTCTACACTTTATTTCAACATTTAATTGTTGGAGTTTTTGGGAGATTAATCCAATAGATACGTCGCCTCAATGAAATCGTCTTAGCCCTTCTCTACCATGCTTCGCTTCCGCCTAATTATTAGGTAGATGCTCTAAACACGGCCGCGTATCTTCACAATATCCTTCCCACTAAAATTCTTCACTACCACACGCCCACCTCCACTCTGTTTCTCAAACATCCCACATATGACCATCTCCGTGTCTTAGGATGCCCTTGCTACCCGAATCTTTCCGCTAAACGTCCCAACAAGTTAGCTCCTCGGTCAGTCCGTTGTGTCTTTTTAGGATACCCTACTCAAAATCGGGGTTATAGGTGCCTTAATCTCGCCACTGGAAAAATCATATTGTCCCGACATGTCACTTTTGATGAGACTGTATTCCCATTCGCGGAGTCCAATAGTTCACATAGCTACTCTTTCCTTGACCCACAAACCCCCTGATCTTTGACCATGTAACCCAACCCGTGACCACATCACCCTAGACCCCTGCCACCCCATCACGTAACCTCTCACACAACACCAACCCCACCCGCCACCTCTCCATCCAGCCCCACATCCCTGCAAAACAACCCCCCATTCCCCCTAGGCTGCCACCGGCTCCCCTTGCCCATACCTATAATATGGCTACTCGTGCTATGCATGATATCTTTAATCCCAAGGACCTAGCCCTTACCGCCACCTCTACCTCTCCCATTTCCGCTTACCCAAATCACCTCACCTTGCACTCCGGGACCCGAACTGGAATACTGTTGTGCACGACGAATATTGGGCCTTATTGGCTACTCGTACGTGGGACTTGGTTCCTCGACCGGCGGATGATCATGTTATACGGTATATGTGGCTTTTTCGTAATCAATTCCATTCGGATGGTAATTTACAAAGATATAAGGCTCGTCTTGTGGTAAATGGTAAAACACAACAAGTCCGTGTTGATTGTGATGAGACCTTCAGCCCTATGGTAAAACCCACGACCATCCGCAATGTGCTCAGGTTCAATTAGATGTTAAAAACGCTTTCTTGAATGGTGACTTAGCCAAGACCGTATGTAATACCCGACATTCGTGGGACCCGTACTTAGACCTAAGGACACTTGAGGGAACCCACACGTACTCGGATAAGACCAAGTGAGACCTAAACTAGACCTAGTGGACTTCCAGTGGACCGAGTAATACCTCAAGTGGACCAAGTGAGTCGGCACTCGGTCGAGTGAGGGTACACTCGACCGAGTGAGAGCCACTCGGTCGAGTAAACCGGTCACTCGGTCGAGTGTGCTGAGCTGTACCCGAGAGATAATATTTCGGGATTTCCATTCTACTCAACCCTATCCCATTCATTCTCCTCCTTCTTCCTTCTTACACTAAAACCCTCTCCCTTCTCTCTAAAATAATCCCAAATGCTCTTCCTTTGGCCTTCAAGCTCGGATTAATGGTGGAACATGCCTCCTATACCCCGATCTACCTTTGTAAGTAGAAATTTCTCCCTTTCCTCTTTGTTTTATGAATAAATTCGAGTTAGGGTTTACTAAGAG
Source organism: Silene latifolia (assembly GCF_048544455.1). Classification (NCBI taxonomy): domain Eukaryota; kingdom Viridiplantae; phylum Streptophyta; class Magnoliopsida; order Caryophyllales; family Caryophyllaceae; genus Silene; species Silene latifolia. Next base: position 53,760,335 of record NC_133533.1, read on the forward strand.
ATTTTAATTAGAATTTAATTAGGTAAAATGAATAGTTAGTAACTAATAATGAGGGATTTTATGTTGTAAGTTAGTATAGAGTGAATTGTGATAGCTATTACATGATTTATGTAGGGTGATACGGTTTTATGAGATGGATACCTGGTGATTTCGATTAGCTTGAGGATTATGCTTAAAGGTAGGTTATCCTACTCGGTTTCAATGTTGTATAAGCATGTTTGTGTGTCTTTCCTTGTCATATGCATCCATGAATTGGTTAGTATGTCATGTGGGTATGGGAAGGGTTGTTATTCATAACATGTGGGAGGGAATTCATGAATTGGTCATATGCTTAATGTAGTTCTTCATTTTCTATGTATAATTGTGAACGGGTTGTGTTGGAGATCTTTGATGGTGGTACTTGATTGTTGAGGAGACGTAAAACGGTTGGGAGACCGTCTTACGCTCGGGTCGCCCCTTGGAGCTTCCCACTCCAAGGGGAATGTGCACAATAATGACTTGAGTATGGAGGGATGCGTGTGGTTGAGACACGACGTCTGGAAGGGGATCCGGTTGGCTTCCGGGCCTGGTACATCTGGGTGTGTCCCGATACCTAGTGTGGTAGTCGGTATGTCTGGGCGTGTCCCAGTGCCGGTATGATGGTTATGGGTATGTCTGGGCGTGTCCCGGTACCGGTATGATGTTTATTTATTCGAGTCTCACTCATATAAGCAACGTGTTGCATATTTCCTTATTATGTCATGTCTTGCATTTATCATTGAAACTGCCGTTTGTTGTGTCCGTGTAAATGTCACCTATTTTTGGGGTGGCCTGAGTTGATCCATATGATATTTCCGATCATAAGGGGAGCAGTTATTTACAAGTTAGCTTTGGTAGCATGCGGGAGAAGGAACGAGGCTTGGCGATCTCCGAGTCAAACTTGTTTGATTAGATTAGCTTAGGGGTCATGACTTGTAATATTTCGTTATTCATTATTCGTTGTAAACCATTAAACATTATATTTATAAAATTGTTCATAGATTGTATCTCCGATTTCACTACCTCGGGAAACCGAGACGGTAACGCTCCAATTATCTTGGCCGGATAGTTGGGGTGTTACAAAGTGGTATCAGAGCGACGATTTTGGAACCTAAAACCAATAAACCAAAATGAACTAGGTGTGTCTAATAAAATGAACCCGATTGAGTATGATAGGAGATCGGTTTGGTATGAGTGGGCGCCCTTATATCAAAACTAGTGCCTATTGCCTCGGTTGGTCACTACGTGGGTGGTTACAAGTAAGGGTGAACGATATTTAAAATGTGATATGATTGCATGAATGATATGGTTCTTGATAGACTCTTGCATGCTATGAAATTTCACATGCGTATGAATGGATTTACATGTCTTAACATCTCTTGGAAAATAATAATCTTATTCCCTTGATGCATATCATGCGCTTATCTAATGCTTGATAATGTTATTATTAGTAAATGAATGGCAACATCTCGGTAAGATAAGTGCGAGTGTGGACATAAGAAGTAGGGATCGACAACCTTGGTGTCGCACGAGCTAACTCGGGACGAGTCACCGATAAGTGGTGGACTCCCGAACCTTGTATTGTCTTGCAGGAATTCCGTCGACAAGCTCTTAATGAGGATTTGAAACCCAACGGGGTCACTTGACCGAGTGCGGGTGCCAACTCGGCCGAGTAAGCGGATACTCGACCGAGTGGACCCTCGATTCGACCGAGTGGACCTGGTTCCAAGGGGTTATGCATTCTGGAAAACCCGTCACTCGACCGAGTGGGTCATCCATGAAGGAAATGTAGATTCATATACATATTTAACATACTCATATATGTCTAATTAATTTGTCATAAAATTAAAACGGATTTTATGCATGCAAACAATAATATAAAAGAAGAGAAATAATGTCCTTACATTGTAGTATTTCGGTTTTATGGGCACAAAAGAGATCTCCTTCTCTTTTGTTCTTGAGCTTTCCAAATGGAAGAACAAAGATCTAAGTATAAGATCTCTCCCTAAGCTTTATACCCAAGGCTTAACACTTAATCTAATTAATATTATAAGTACTAGTATAATATTAATGTAGTGAAAAATGAACCAAAAATGTTTTGGTTATAAGCTCCTAAAACCGTGTAGAGGAGAAGGTATTTTGGGAGTAATTTTTCTCTCTAATTTAGCATAGAAAGTAGAGAGTTAATATTTTCTTTCTAACACTAGAAAAAGATGAGTGAATGAATGAAATAATTTTAGAGGAGAAAACCCTCTAAAAATGGCCTAGGAAACCGGTGGGAGGGTGCCTTTTTGGGGAGCCAATGCATGCCCATTTTGGTCTTCACAAGGAGAATAGGTTTGCATGGCTACCTAGCTATTTCATCATTATGTTTTCTATACAAAATATAAACACAATTTTTAGCTAATGCACCTCCAAATTTTCGGCACTTATACATAATATGGAGTCCATATTATTTTGTCAATTGTCTATATGTTACATGTCACATGTCACATATATTTGTTATGTAATTTTTAACATATTAAAAATCAACGTATTATCAAAAATACGTCACATACAAAAATTGACTTAGTAATTTCACAATTACTCGTACCAAAATATTTTACCACATTATAGATCACAACAGTTTGTATTTATAATAATTCATTCAATTCAATTGTTACATTAAACAATTATTTCATCCGAGTAATGATACAATTCAATTACTTGGACCGTATCTCATTTAATCACATTTCAATTTGATACGTAAATTTTACTTCCAAAATCGTCCGTCAATTTTTTTCAAGTAATTTAATTAACTCGTAACGTTATACGATTAATTAAATAATCAATTAAGAGTGTTGCCCTATAGGTATGACCTAGGGGTCAATCGATCACCACCGTCGCACGACAAGTAATGTCAAACTCTAGTCAGCCAATCATTACCGATATATGTTGACCAGTTGACAGTAACAATATTACTTCCCAATTGTATTCTTAAAATGAGATTTTAGTAATGATATTTAAATCATGTAATCGCACTATTGTTGAGGACACATTTCCCAACAATCTCCCACTTGTCCTCGACAAGTGTGCGTTACCAATTCTCTTGTCCTATTACTATCTCCCACTCAATGCAAGGCGTCTTTCAGGTCGTACTTGCAAGTGATCATATCGAGAGTGGTTTCCTCGATCTGGAGAATAACTGATTGACCGGATATATCCACTCTGGATACCTTCCGAGCGTGGCCACGCATTTCCAGTTCATTACTCCTCGAGTGGCCCTGAGATATTGTTTTAACCCTGACAAGGGGATGGACAATTCCTATCGCACTCATTCCCTTCGACTAGCCACAGCCATCATAACCCAAAATATGCCCATTTGACCCCATTTACGAAGGTCGTAGTAACACAAATCAAAGTTAATCAAATCGTGCCATCTTAGGTGAATAGTCTTTAGTCAAAAGAATCGACTCATTAGAATACTATAGCAGCTCTTGCCACGACCAGGCTATATAAATTTGCCAGAACTCTATAAGCGGTCATTAGGCCCGACAAAAAGTTCCTAACATCTGCCTATGTGATCGACTAGTCATCTCTCATGACTGTATGGCACTTGAACTTGCCATCAATCGCATCACACTCTAGTCACTTCGAGACGTCACCTCATACAAGTGACTATGGGCGAATACTATGCTAATCCGTGTTCACTTTAACGGGGTTCAATTGTCTCTACAACCCGTTTGGATGTAACAAAGTATAACAAAAGAGTTTTAAAATAAAACTCGAACGACAAATGCGATTATCACACATGAATAGTCAATGCCTGATTACTATTTCATGTTCTATAATCTAATTTGATGTTGTACGTAGTTGTTCATTTCAATTCAATTGAAATGACATGACTCATCATGTTTAGCCTTTGAGATGGCTTTGGTTAGTAGGTTTTATCAATTTCTTGTACCTTACTCAACCTTACTACATACTCGTTTTCCTTTGTAATGTATACATTTGCATCACAAAACTTTCTGAGTACGTGTCGAGATCCAATCAAGACATATGCCCTCTTAGCCTAAGAATAGCTCCCACTGTTTTCACAGTGTGCGGGACTCTTCCTACTTGCACATCCCATGATTGCAAGTGTACTCAATTTTCGTTATAAATATCTCTCATTGTTCTTTATTGCCTAGAACGATTCTAGAAAATCTACTTCTTAATTATCATAACCACAATGGTATCTTAACCATCATAACCACAATGGTATCTTAACCATCCTTATGTGTTTTGATTATGGTTTTGTCGGAAACCATGCGCAACCTCAATTGTCAATTGTCACTTGTGTAACACACTTACACAAAATTGCATCATAAACACTTTGCATTACTTCCTTAATGCTTCTGCATGCACTTAAGGGTAATCTTTATGGCGTTCTTGGCAAAGATTACTTAAATTCGATTTTGAAAACAATTCATCATACTCAAAGTATATGAAGTGTTGCACATCATTTCTTTTTAATTGATTCGGCAGCGGAAGCAAATGAAATCAATCAAATATGTTCAATTTAATTGAACTAGTCATGAATCTTATCAACATAAGACTTCTTCTTGACGCTAATATCATGTGGATTTATCTTCATAGATCCAGGATATTAAAGATGTATTATAATACTCCAAAAGTCTTAAATCATTCGCAATGATCAATATGTCATCCACATATCGGACTAATTAAAATTCCGTAACTCCCACTAAACTCCATGTATAAACACAACTTCTCGATTTATCGAGAAATGTTTTATCACATGATCCAAAATGTTGATTCCAACTCATTGATGTCCTACTTAAGACCCTCTCTTAAGTTTCACATTATCTTAGGATTGCAAGAATCTTCAAAACTCAAGATATGTATTGAATACATTCCTTCTAATTGAAGAAGTGGGTTTTAGATTCACTCGCTATGTATTTCATAATAATGAAACACAATCCCTAAGAAGATCCAAATAGACTTAAGCATTTCAATTGGTGCAAAACCCTTTGCAACCAATCAAACCTTGAAATCTTTCTTTATTAGTGCAAAAACCCTTTGCAACTAATCAAGCCTTTTATTTCGGATTCTCATGGCTCTAAGCCTTGTATTGAGTTGTGACTTAAACACTCTTATGTTAGTCATTTGTTGATTACTTTCCAGAAGTAATCAACTTGAATCAAACAATTTCTTTTGTAAGTTATAAGCTCTTTACTTTCTTAAAAGTAACATGAATTCATCATTTTTAACAAGTGACGAATTTTAACCTCCTAGGTTTTGAAGAAACAATGTCTTACACAAAACGTCTCATGTAGCCAAGAAAGACCAGTTTCTTGCGACAACGTTTTTCACAAAACATCTCACGTAGCCAAGAAAGACCAGTTTCTTGCGACATAACATCTTTGTGGCTCTTTGAATAATTTCTCCCACTCTGTCTTCTAGAAATAAACTTGTATTTTAGAAAGACAGCTTCATGAGCCGCAAACCCGTCGTACTCGTGAAAATTGAAAGGGAAAAATGAGCATTTGTTTCTTGTGAAAACTTACAACCATGGTACCCTTACCATTTCATATCTCATATGATTCGATTTAGTGGAAAAATAATTTAGACAAAAATGACAAAATCCCCAAAAGGATCAAGTAACTCAAAGTAACTTGATTGAAATCCAAACCATATCGAATAGCGTTTGATTTCTTATCCAATCACACATTTTTCCATGATGCGTGCTAAGAGAGATTAACATGTGATACTATATCACATTTCCTTTGGCTTATATCAAAGTCTTCACTTTGATAATCCTATCACGACTAAATCGTGATTCCTTGAACTCTTTGAAATTCTTCAAAGATTTCTCCTTTTACCTTATTAAGTGAACATATTAGCGTCAACTTAAATCGTTGGTAAAAGAAAATGATCAACCTATTTTGGATAAATGATTTACAATCTCGATCTCCTTTTCAACCAAAAGGCACGAGACTTCTTGCTTTGAATACAAGATACGCATATACCATTAACAATCTAATGGTTTCAAGAGTACTCGATAACTCTTTGCGTTAATCATTCCATAATTTAAGGTTCAATCTTGGGTTACCAATTTGAGTCTTGCATCATCTTCATGATATATCATTCTAGTTTGGTTTAGAATATAATCACCTTGACAATGGGCTTGCCATACATCAAATCGTGGTGTATAGGGTCACAAAAGTGAAACCTCTTTTGTATCTTAACAAGTTTATATTCTTATTTAGAGTTTATGCACTTAATAGTCACAATTAAGTACCACTTTAAATCCAAAAACTAGATTGAGTACACAATTACTCTATCTCTCGACTTCATTGTTGCTAGTCGTCATATTCTATTCATCCTATGTATCCAACACAATGATGAAAACCTCCACTGGTTTCTAATATTGACGAAGTAGTATTAGCAAAATTTATGTTTAATCAAATAAACATTTAAAGAAGAAGGTCCCATTAGATGTCCCACAACTAACTTGTTAATTCTTCAATAATTTGGGGTAGTTTCCTTTCTTGTGTCCAACATTTAAGACAATGGAAACTTTATCGGTCGGGATTGACAGGTTTAGTATCGTTATTCTTCAACAACTTTACTTTTATCATAACCTTGTATCAATTCCATTATAATCCTTACTTCTTGAACCTCGTCCTCATCTTAACGGTTTAAGAGAATGCTCCCACTCATTTCAATGAGTCTTTGCTTTGAGAAGCAAAATTGAATTCATGAAGATTACTCTTCATTTGTTCGTTTTAGTCTTAAAACTTTCATCGAAGTGGTTGCGTTATTTTGGTCAATTACGAATTCAGAAAATCTAATCACCAAAACAATATTATCTTTTCAAGGTACTTAATTCATTTAAGTATATGAAAAACAATCCATTGTAAGTAGATGTGTTAGTCAAGAATCAAAACCTGTTTGATAATGAATAACTTTTATCTATACTCTTTACAAGAGATCCTTAGCAATGGTTTATGTGAGGTTTTAGAAGCAAATTCAAATTTGTCTTAAGTTACGATGTTTTAATGGAGATTTGAATCAAAAACGAGAATGATATCGTATATGAATTGCGGTAAAGAAATAGAACAATATGATAACGGAATAATGAAAACAAAACATTTATCGTTATATTAATACTTGTAAACAAGTATAGCATTTACATAGTGACCTCTACCCAACTATGATAAATGATTCCAAGATCCAAATTCATATTAACTTGGGCACGGTAGAGCCGATTCATCCCTTATCAATATAACTCGGTGGATTAACTCTTTAATCGATTCTACTTTTAGAACTCTTGGTCGATAAAATTACTCTAATAATTATCTATAGCCCAAAACACATCCGACAAGGGCACGGTAGGGCCGATACATCCCTTATCAAAAACTTTTGTTGAGTTCAATCCAAATTTCGAATAAATGTGTCCATGATCCAAATCCACATCAACTCAAGCACGGTAGGGCCGATTCATCCCTTATCAACATGAATTCGGTGGATTAACATTCATCACCCACTTCCCCTACGTAACAAGGTTTGTACCCGGTAGGGCCGAGTGCACTCCCTCGCGAAATAGGTTTTCATGGTTTCTACTATTTGGTAAGGCTATATCTCAATTGATTGTTTTAGCGAGAGGTCATGTCAATTTATTATCTATCACGTTTTAAGTGAACTAAAGCGGTGAACTACGATAATTCGAATTGACACGGTCGATAAACTCGATAAAATGACAATGCATGTTTAGTTATGGCGATTTAGCGATGCATGTGACATAAAATAAAATGCAAGCATAAAAATAAATAAATCCTAGTATGGCCTTTCCTAAAATAGAAAAACTCTTTAACTATTACATATTCGGAAACCAACTCCATTGGTCCCTTGAACTTCGGTTGTGGCACGCATCTCGAGGTAACACCGTCTTTATGTATCGTCATTCTTGAAGAAATCCGTCTTTTGGAACTCCGGAATGAATAAAATTACATAATAAATTACATAATTTCCTATTATACATTTGTAACTAAAATAAAATAAATCTATTAAATTACAAAACGGTGATACGAGATCACAATAAAAATTACAACCGAATCGATATTCCCATACATTTCGGGAAATACCAATTAAAATCTAAGGCCATACTAAGTAAAATTACATAATTCAAAATTACATAAATTAAAATTATGACAATCATAAAGAAAAATGCAGCATTATAATATGTATGAACATGCTCAATTTTTATGCTAAATCGCCTTTTAATTAGCCAATATCGTATATTACTCGGTTTTTACGGATTTGCGTGATTTCAACATTTTATAATCACAAAAATACATAAACTCATATTTATGCATAAGTTAATTACCCTAACCTCTTAGGACTCAAAATTTAGTCTTCACTAATAATTTGACCATAATTAACCTTTATTTACAAAATTGTTCATAAATGGACCAAAATTACAAAAATAAGCTATTAAACTTCAAATAAATCACAAAATTTCAAATAAATTCAAAATTTGAAATTTAAACTCATGAACATTCTGGAAAAAAATTCCATGACACTCATAATGTTCAAAAACCTTAGGTTAAAAATTTCGAAAATTTTCAGGAAAAACAATGTTGCGGTTTATCGATATTTAATAAAATAATCATAAAAATGGAAAAATTATTTTCATTAACTTTTCAATTTTAGATCTGAAAAATATAATAAAATGCAACATTAGACGTTTTTCCTAAGTCATAGATTATGTTTTATTAATTTTCAACTAATAATGTCACTATTTATGCCATTTTTCTTCAAAAATTCATAAATCATGCTAAAAGACTTCTTTATAGCCAATTATTTTACACACATCTTGTAAAATTGCATGTGACAACATATAAATTTTCTATGACCAGATTCGAAATTTAACTCATATTAACCTATTTTTCTCTTAAATTCATATTTAATAATGAAAAATTCATTTTTCGAGCATAACAAGTGCAAAAATTATGAAAATTTACAGGTTATCTCAAAATAATATATGTAACAACATATCCAAAAACCAAGTGAAAATTCGAAGTATAGCTAATTTTCGACCAAAAATGACATTTTTACTCATAAAATCACATTTAAATGTCATTATTATTAAATATGAACAATAAAAATCCGAAAAATTAACCAAAAAATCCTAAAACACTTTAGGACCAGAAATATTAACATGCATGTAATTATTTCGTGATATATCATAATAACACAAATTTTTCAAGTTTTATTTTGTTATTCATATAACTCGGAAAAACTTTTAACCAATTTGCATGCAAACAACCGTGGCTCTTGATACCGATTGAAGGAAATGTAGATTCATATACATATTTAACATACTCATATATGTCTAATTAATTTGTCATAAAATTAAAACGGATTTTATGCATGCAAACAATAATATAAAAGAAGAGAAATAATGTCCTTACATTGTAGTATTTCGGTTTTATGGGCACAAAAGAGATCTCCTTCTCTTTTGTTCTTGAGCTTTCCAAATGGAAGAACAAAGATCTAAGTATAAGATCTCTCCCTAAGCTTTATACCCAAGGCTTAACACTTAATCTAATTAATATTATAAGTACTAGTATAATATTAATGTAGTGAAAAATGAACCAAAAATGTTTTGGTTATAAGCTCCTAAAACCGTGTAGAGGAGAAGGTATTTTGGGAGTAATTTTTCTCTCTAATTTAGCATAGAAAGTAGAGAGTTAATATTTTCTTTCTAACACTAGAAAAAGATGAGTGAATGAATGAAATAATTTTAGAGGAGAAAACCCTCTAAAAATGGCCTAGGAAACCGGTGGGAGGGTGCCTTTTTGGGGAGCCAATGCATGCCCATTTTGGTCTTCACAAGGAGAATAGGTTTGCATGGCTACCTAGCTATTTCATCATTATGTTTTCTATACAAAATATAAACACAATTTTTAGCTAATGCACCTCCAAATTTTCGGCACTTATACATAATATGGAGTCCATATTATTTTGTCAATTGTCTATATGTTACATGTCACATGTCACATATATTTGTTATGTAATTTTTAACATATTAAAAATCAACGTATTATCAAAAATACGTCACATACAAAAATTGACTTAGTAATTTCACAATTACTCGTACCAAAATATTTTACCACATTATAGATCACAACAGTTTGTATTTATAATAATTCATTCAATTCAATTGTTACATTAAACAATTATTTCATCCGAGTAATGATACAATTCAATTACTTGGACCGTATCTCATTTAATCACATTTCAATTTGATACGTAAATTTTACTTCCAAAATCGTCCGTCAATTTTTCAAGTAATTTAATTAACTCGTAACGTTATACGATTAATTAAATAATCAATTAAGAGTGTTGCCCTATAGGTATGACCTAGGGGGTCAATCGATCACCACGTCGCACGAATAATGTCAAACTCTAGTCACCCAATCATTACCGATATATGTTGACCGAGGTTGTGATAACAATATTACTTCCCAATTGTATTCTTAAAATGAGATTTTAGTAATGATATTTAAATCATGTAATCGCACTATTGTTGAGGACACATTTCCCAACAATCCACTCGACCGAGTGGACTCATACTCGACCGAGTGCACTCGGCACTCGACCGAGTAGGTTCACACGGGTTGGGTTACTCGGCTTAAAGCCCTTATTTTTCCCCAATTCTCCATTCTTATCTTCATATCTTCATCCCTTCCAACACCAAATTCTCCCAAAAACCTCCATTGTTGCTCTAACTTGCTTGAAATTCATCATATTTCTCCATCTTTCTCATCTTTTTCCCCAAATTTGAATTTCTTGGATCTACTTCTAAATCCTTCAAGTTTTGTTAATTAATTGTTCCTTTTGCTTAATTCATGGTACTAGTAAGTTTTTAATACCATTGTTGTAGATGAAAATCAAATTTTTGTGGAAAATTTTTGTCCACCATTGTAGAACTCGAAAAGTGGTGTTCTTGAGTCAATGATTGGATTTTGGTGATTGTTGTTGTGTATAGTTGGATAACAAAGGTCTAACTTTTGTTGTCATGAATGGATCTTGTATAAAATGTGTAAATTTTATCTTAAAACTCCGTCTTAAATTTTCGAATTCTAGACAAGTCATGCCCAAATTTTGATTTTTCATGAACTAGACTTAGGGGGCGTTTGGTTGGGGGGAATAAGGAAAGGAAAAGAATATAAAAATGGTTGATTCCTTTTGTTGTTGTTTGTTTGACACAAAGAAAGGGTAACCCATACCCCTCTACCCCCAAAACCATTCTCATCCATACCCCTCCCCCCCTTGGGTAAGCTCATAACCCCATAATCCCTTCTTCCTCCTACTCCCTATTTCCACCACTCCCACCAACACCCACCACACCCTCTCACACCGTCAACCACTGCCACCTACACCCTATACCCACCACACCGACACAACCACCACCAGCGACACCGACACAACCACCACCAGCGACGCCGCCTGTCCACGCTACCCCATATCCTCAACCACTAAACACCACACCAACACCTTCAGTAACTCTCCCACCCCACCAACCACCACCAACACCTTCCTCGGCCACACCACTGCAACCGCCCGACGCCGGCCACACCAGATCTGGTGTTTTAAGGGGTGGGGGAGGGGTTTTTGAAGGGTTGTGGTGGATTTTTTAGAATGAATAAGGTGTTTGGGGTCGGGATTGTGGTGTTTGTTGAGGGCGTGAGGCGTGGTGATTAGGTTCGCCATAGGGTACCGTGAGGAAGATCGTCGGCGTCGGTACTTGTGGTGGTGTCGGTGTAGATAATGGTGGCAGGTGGTAGGTAATGGTGGTGGAGGTGGTGGATGTTGGCTTTTAATTCCCTTTCCCTCTAATTGTTAACCAAACACCAAAGTATAATATGGGTGATCCCATTCATTTCCCTCTCTTACCCTATCTTGATTTCATTCTCTTACCCTTTCCCGTACCAAACGCCCCCTTAGTTTAATCACCTTGTAAGACTACTATCTTGGTTGATAATGTATTATGTAAACCAAAATGAAATCAAGTTTGTCTTAAAATTTGGGTAAAATTTGGGTGAAAACTCTTCTAAGTTCTTCTAAAATTCTCATGAATAATGCATTCTTGTGCCTTAATGGTGATTTTCCTATGTGGTAGTATTGAGGATTTTGTGGTTACTACCACCTTATAAGAGGGATTAAAATAAATTTTGTCTCAAAGTCTTGAAAATTCGACACTAACCATATTAAAATTTTAATTTATACTCACTACTTGTATTACTACTTACTTGTTCAACTTAAAGATTTTCTTGTGATAGAGAAGCATTTCACTCACCCAAAATTCCTTTTTAATTTTGACAAGCAAAATTTTATTTCCACCAACTTTGACGAGATTGTTGTTAATGGTAATGTCATATAATCACTTAAGTGAAACTTTGAAGTGTAGTATGTCATGGATGAGTCGAAATTTGATGAGTCGGGTGATGAATTGGGATAATACATGTAATTAAGGTTATGCTTAAACTCGTGTTATGTCACGAGGATCTTTAAATTCTGGAAAAAAATAATTTGTGTAACATAAGAAATATTTTGGAGGGGTCAATTAAATTACAAGAAGACTATAATCAAAATCCTTTGTATTTGGGTGCTTATAAAATTGAGAAGTTGAGAAAATTCTATCCATATTCAAACTTTGCTTCAAATGATTATCTTTCCCGTTCCATATCTTGTGTGATCTCTTGTAGCATGACAAGGATCGCGAGAACCGGTCGTGGAAGGAATGCTCGCCAACCTCAACAAGAAGCACCACCCGCTATCACCCTCCCCGACTACCCTTCCATAGCTTTTGAGAATGAGGAGCACCGGGACAAGTTTGAGGTCCTAGCCACTAGGAGGATGGCCCCAACCAAGTGTATGTCGGTAAGTACCTTGGAAACCTTAGGAATAGAGAAGGAGGTGCATAACATCTTCACAGTCCTTGGATTGGAGGGTTTGTACACCTTGGAGGAGATAAGTTGCCACAACCTCACCCTCGAGTTTTTGAGCTCTTTCACCTATAACAAGGGGACCCATAAGGTGAGTTTTAGGCTCAAGAATACCTATTTAACCTTAAGTAGTAATGCTTTTACCAATCATCTAGGGGTGGGTAAGCGAGTTGTAGGTCACCATGACAACATCGTGAAGGACATGAAAGCTTCAAAATATTACCACCTTTACACAAGCAAGGAAAAGGTTAGTGTAAGTAACATGAAAACTAGTGACATTGAGCACCCCGTTCTAAATATTTTCTTGCGCTCCTTGACCAACCTCCTCTATGGGAGGAGGTACCCGAGTAAGCTCAACTCCACGGAGGTATTGATCTTGAGCTCCTACCTTAACCCCCGCCATGAAAGTCGTCTCCATTTCAATGTCGTGTCTTTGGTGTGTCTAGCCCTTGAGAGGATGGCCGAGGTGGACTAATGCTTCTTAGATTATGGGGCCTTGGTGACTCTATTGGCCAAGAACATGTTAGCTTACGAACCGGGGGCGGTGGATGCACCCATGTCTAAAGAAGTGGTTTATTTTGATCTTGATTGGTTAAAGGCTAAGTCTTGGGTAGTAGATGGAGGGGAGGACGACGCCTATTCTTGGAGGGTTGATGATGAGTGGTACATGAAGCTTCCCGCCGGTGAGGACCTACCCCCGACTTCCCCTTTAGAGAGAGCGGGATCACCCCGCCCGGAGGCCCAAATGTATACCATCCCTAGTAACCTCACCTTTGACCTTGAGGATGTCACCGAGAAATGGGAGGCATCCCCGTTATCTCCCTCACCTCATTCTTGAAAGATCATAGATCCATATTAGAGTCTCTAATAAAAATTAAATTATCTCATAATTTATCATTTTAGTGATCTATGTAACATGCATGCAAATATAAAAGCATAAAAATAAAAGTTAAGGAAAAACAATTTCCTTGCATTGATTTTATGGTAATATGGGCACAAACTAGATCACCTACCTAATTTGTTCTTGAGCTAACAAGAAATGGATGATCCTCCTTGAAAAATCTTCAAAAAGAAAGTCTCCTTCAAGTTGCACCCAAGAACAAATCACCCAAATAATCTTATAAATTCTAACTAGATATTTGTAAAACTTACACTTGATAATATTTGTAATATTACTAACACTCTTAGTAATAATATTTATTTTACTAACAACTTAGTAAATGATTTTATTGGTTTTTAGAGAGAAAGACCAACAAGTTTTTATTCACACATGCACAATGGTGTACAAATGAAGTAGTAAAATAAAAGAACAATGTGTTGGTCTATATGGAGGGGAAAGGGACGGGTGGAGTAGGTGGTGTGTGGGAGTGGATTTGTTTCAATATTGTCCAATCTTTTGTCACATGCAAAAAGATGTTATGACAACTTATGGAAGAAAACACAAGTAAAGTGAAATGATTATAATTATAATCATCCACTATACTCCATTTACACGGTTCAATGTCCCATTTACGGATCCATTTTGGTTCTTATATTTGTCGCACAAATACGTGTAAATTTTATTTAAACATCGTTTCATGTTTAAATGTTTCCAATTAATTTCGTCCAAATCACTCCGTAAATATACGTGTACCGCTACACATATTATTTACGTACTAATATTAATCACATTAATAAATTAGTACAATTTTTGTGAATTAACAATTAATTTACTAAAACCCGTCTCATAAAACTTATTATTTAATTATCGCGTAATTAAATAATAATTGTCGCTCCTCGAGTTCGCAACTCGAATTCTCTCTTAAAATAATTGACTAACCTTTTAGTCTACAATTCAAGGGACTAAATAAATTGTATCTCATACAATTAATTAGTTATCAATTGGGGTTCGTTCCTATAGGTGTGACCGAAAGGGGTCAGTTGATCACCGCCGTCTCACGACAATAACGTCAAACTCTAGTCAGCCAACCGTTATCGATTTACGTTAATCAACTGATGAGGATCAAATAATTAAATATCTGATGATATTCCCTTAATGAGATTTATTATGTAAACGCACTATTGTGGAGGACACTAACTCCAACAATCTCCCACTTGTCCGACACAAGGTGTGTGCTACCAATTCTCTTGTCCGTTTTAATCTCCCACTCAATGCAAGGTGTCTTTTAGGTCGCACTTGCAAATGAACATATCATGAGTGGTTTTCTCGATCAGGAGTGAGACTAGCTGACCGGAAAAATCTCTCACAGATTACTTCCGAGCGTGGCCACGCATTTGTAGTCATTAACTCCTCGAGTGGCCTTGAGATATAGTTTAACCAACGTGGGTGGACAATTCCTGTATGCCCTATCTATCTTTGCCCAATACAGCTCATCGTGACTCAGAAGATGTCCTTTTGGCCTCCTTTTACGGCACGACCTAGGACAAAAACCAAAGTCACTCAGAAACTGCATTGACTTGGATAATAGTCTCCAAGCAAAAGAATCGACTCATAGGAACATCTTAGAGATCCCTGCCACGACCAGGCGTCCATAATAGAACTTAGGGACTCTCTAAATGGTCACTGTCCGGCAAATTGTCACACACTCTGCCTATGTAATCGACTAGTCAACACGTATGACTTTATGGTGTTGAACAACCATCAATCGACTTACAATCTAGTCACTCCGAGACGTCACCTCATTAAGTGACTAGGGACAAAATACAATGTTCATCTTATTCACTTGAATATTGTTCAACATTGTCTCCACAACTTATTCAGATAAACAAGGTATTAAAAAATTTAGTCATACTAAATAAAAGATTCAAAAATGAATACAAAAACAATGAATGCGATTATCATATAATAAGAGATACACTATCCAATTATTACATATCCATAATCTAAAGAATATCTGGTACTCGTCTCAATCCCATTGCGACGACATGACCATCATGCTTGGTGTTTGATAAAGGCTTGGTTAACGGATTAACAATATTATCATCTGTCCCAACCTTACAAATGTCAATTTCCTTCCTTTCCACATAATCTCTAACTGCATGGTATTTCTTTTCAATGTGTCTAGATTTGTTACTAGACTTCGGCTTTTTGGCTTGAAAAATAGCTCCACTGTTATCACAATATAGAGTGATAGGATCTTCGGCGGAATGGACTACTCCTAGTCCCTCCATGAATTGCCTAATCCAAACAGCTTCTTTCGCAGCCTCAAATGCTGCAAGGTACTTAGCCTCTGTTGTAGAATCTGCAGTAACGCTTTGCTTGAAGCTCTTCCAAAGAAAATGACTCCTCCATTTAGCATAAACACATAGCCGGATTGGGATTTCATATCATCCCGATCGGTTTGGAAACTTGCGTCCGTGTAACCTCTTACACGCAACTCAGTTTCTCCTCCAAACACTAAGAACGAATCCTTAGTCCTTCTCAAGTATTTAAGGATGTTCTTTACGGCTATCCAGTGACTCTCACCAGGCTTGGCTTGATAACGACTTGTCATGCTCAAGGCATACGCAACGTCGGGATGAGTGCAAATCATAGAATACATGATAGACCCAACAGTGGAAGCATAAGGGATGGTCTTCATGTGTTCAATGTCCTTAGGGGTGGAGGGAGATTGTGACTTGCTCAAGTTAATCCCTTGGCCCATAGGTAGAAATCCTCTATTGGAGTCTTTCATATTGAACCGGTCAAGAACTTTGTCAATATAAGCTTATTGACTCAATGCTAGTATCCTCTTGGATCTATCCCTATAGATTCGGATACCCAAGATTCGTTGTGCCTCTCCCAAGTCCTTCATCTGGAAGTGTTTCCCTAGCCACTCCTTTACGGAAGTGAGCGATGGAACATCATTTCCGATGAGCAATATGTCATGCACATATAGGACAAGGAATGCAACCTTACTCCCACTAAACTTCATGTATAAACACGGTTCTTCCACACTTCTAGTGAAACCGTATTGTTTAATAACATGATCAAAGCGATGATTCCAACTCTTAGATGCTTGTTTAAGACCATAGATGGACTTTTTAAGCTTACACACCTTCTTAGGGTTAGATGTATCCACAAAACCTTCAGGTTGTATCATGTACATCTTTTCTTCTAGAATCCCATTCAAGAAGGCGGTTTTGACATCCATTTGCCAAATCTCATAATCATGAAATGCGGCAACCGCAAAGATTATCCTAATGGACCGAAGCATAGCGACTGGAGCGAAGGTTTCGTCATAGTGTAAACCATGAACTTGGGTGAAACCTTTTGCCACCAATCTAGCTTTGTAAACATCTACATGTTTACCCACGTCGAGCTAAATTTTATATATCCATTTACACTGAAGGGGTCTCACTCCCTCCGGTAAATCCACCAAGTCCCATACTTGGTTCTCGTACATGGAATCCATTTTAGACCGCATGGCTTCTAGCCAAAGCGAGGAGTTGGGACTAGACATGGCCGATTTGTAGGTAGTGGGTTCATCACTTTCTAAAAGTAATAAAACACCATCCTCTTCGATGTTACCAAGGTAGCGGTCAGGTGGATTAGAAATCCTACTTGACTTTCTGGGAACAATTACCGTTGCAGAGGAAGAGGGAATACTATCCTCCACATTCTCCTCTACCTCATTCTCGGTTTGTGGCTCTCGAACTTCGTCAAGTTCAAATTTTCTCCCACTCTGTCTCCTAGAAATAAACTCCTTTTCTAGGAAGACAGCATCACGAGCCACAAAAACTTTGTTCTCGTGTTTATTGTAGAAGTAATAGCCACGTGTTTCCCTTGGATATCCTACAAAAAGACATTTGTCAGACCTGGGTGCAAGCTTATTGTCAGACTTAATCTTGACGTACGCCTCACAACCCCAAATACGCATGAATGACAAATGAGGGACTTTCCCTGTCCATATCTCATATGGAGTCTTATCGGCCGCTTTAGTCGGGCTTCGATTTAGTGAAAATATTGCAGACAAGAGGGCAAAACCCCAAAACGAATCAGGAAGCTCGGTTAGACTCATCATAGACCGAACCATGTCTAATAAAGTTCGGTTTATCCTTTCGGCCACACCATTTAATTACTGTGTGCCAGGAGGAGTCCATTGCGATACTATACCACAATCTTTTAGGTGTGAATCAAATTCATAATTTAGATATTCACCACCACGATCGGATCGTAGGGTCTTAATCTTTCTATCCAATTGGTTCTCTACTTCATTTTGAAACTCTTTGAACTTGTCAAAAGTTTCACTCTTGTTATTCATTAAGTAGACTTACCCATATCTACTTATGTCATCAGTAAAAGTAATGAAGTAGTGAAAACCTCCTCTAGCGGTGATGGTTAATGGTCCACACACATCCGTATGTATGAGAGCCAAAACCTCACTAGCTCATATCCCTTTTTCCCATAAAAGAAGACAAGACTCGCATGTACCATAAGATTCGAAACCAAATGGTTTGAGCACTTTTGATGAAGCAAGTATCTTTATGCGTCTTTCGTTTATGTGGCCTAAACGACAATGCCAAAGGTAGGATTCGTTTGGATCACCCGTTTTGAGCTTTTTAGTTTCCATATGATAAACGTCATTAACATCATTTAAAACATAAATGCCTCCAATTGAAATGGCCTTTCCATAAACCACATCATTTAATGAAAAAGTACAACTATTGTCCTTAATCATAAAACAAAAGCCTTCCGCGTCTAACGCGGAAATGGAGATGATGTTCTTAGTTAAAGTTGGTACAAAATAACTGATGCGTGTATTTTATATAAGGTTTTTACCTCATTTTTACACGCATTTCTGTACTATTTACGTGGCATCTAGCTACAAATACCCCCGAATATTCTACTTTGGTTCGTTTTGTGTAAATTGCAGGAATAAACCAAAGAGGAGATAAATCGAGCCTAAATTCGTCCCATTTGCATGCATTTATGGAGAACAAGGAGCCGGCGCTTGGAATCTATCAATTTGAAGACGCGTGAGCTGGTTTCGGAAGGTGTCTTAGTGCCTAATCGTGCTGAAATAGCTTGATCGACTACTTTTCTAGTCGATCGAATGCTTTATATACTGAAGGTTACTCGATCGAGCGGTTCAGATCAATCGAGAAGGCAATACAAGGAGTTACTCGATCGAGTGGTTTATTTCCACTCGATCGAGGGGTTTGTCGCTTAGTTGCTCGATCGAGTGGTTTATTTCCACTCGATCGAGTGGTTTGGCCCGTATAAGAGTTTTTCCGCCTAATTTCGTATGGGCTTTTGTAATTAAGCTTTGGATTAGGTCTAAGGGGGAGATTTTTCGTATGCTACAAAATAGAGCAGACTGCGTAACTCTTCCGGATTCATTCATTCACTTCTACTTTATCTTTTTCTACTGCTTCTTCATTTTACTCTTCTTCTACTCCTTTTTACCCGGATTCGAATTTGTAATTGGTATTATTTTTCCTTTTTATTCCTTAATCGCAATTATCATTTTGTTTCTATCTTTCTCCCATTGCTTTTATTACTGTTTATTCGATTCTTCATTTCTATTTTTATTATGTTTAATTCCTATTATCTATATGTTATTGTTGTTGATTCGATAGTAATGTGTAGCTAATTTCCCTTTGCTAAGACTAGGGAATCCATGATTATGAAGGAATAGTAATTGCCATATTAGGTCTAGTGCTTGTGTGATCTTTGTTGTTAATCGCTGCATTTAATTGTTTCTGTCTAATTGAGTCGACGCAATTAGTCATTTTATCATAGTAAACCTTGACCTGGACCGGAAGGTTGGAAAGGGCGAGACTTGTACCGAACATTAGGGCACCGTAGTGAGGGCGGAAGCTAAGCTATATGTGCTTTAGGGCGAATTGAGACCGGAAGGAGATATTCACTTCTCCTCGGACCATACTTGCATTGACCTGAGACCTAGATTGCTTGACTGAATGATCATGGTGAACCGACTGTCTTAGCTGCTTTCTCTATTTTTGCTTGATCTTTATTATCTTGCTTTTCCTCTCTTTCTTAGTCGTCTTAGTTTAAAACAATCAAATACAACCCCCCAAATTGGTTACTGTGACGAACTTAGACGAAGCTGACATTTTCCCATCTCCCTGTGGAGATCGACCCGACTTCCCTAGCTATATTAGTTAGAGCCAGTTGGTTATTTTTGATAGGTATACGATTGTCCTTTCAAATTTTGGCGCCGTTGCCAGGGAGGTGGCGCAATTTTGTTGCTTTATTTGAGTTTGTCTCTTGTCTCAAGGAAATTATTTCTTGAGACTGATCTCATTTTTGCAAAGTTTTTGATTAGTTTTGCAGGTTATCTGTTCTGTAAGAGAACATCGTCACACCTGCTATGCTTTGTAAATTCTATTTGCCATGATGCCTAATATAGCCAGCCATTCAGAGCCTAATGTGGATTCGCTTCCAAAAGGTTTCTTACTACCCACTACTGAGTCGGGAACCTTTGGAATCCGCCCATCTTACATACAGCTGGTCGAGAGAGATCTCTTTAGGGGGGTACCTGAAAAAGATCCGTGCAGGCATATAGAGCTATTTACGGAGTATTGCTCTACCATTCCTCTTACTGCTGGGGTGACACAGGACAAAGTGAAGGGAGTTCTTTTTCCCTTTTCTTCAGCTGATGATGCCCGGGAATGGTTGAGGGATCTAGATAGGGAGACAGCCGGTGTAACCGACTGGAGTTCTATTGCTTTAGCCTTTTACAGGCGATATTTCCCACCGCAGCGCACCAATGCCTTGAGAGCTCAGATTACTTCTTTTGAGCAATTGCCCACTGAAGAATTGGATGGGGCTTTGACTAGGTTCAAGAAGCTTGTCCGTTCTGTACTTCACCACGGGTTCAAGCGTTGGTTCCTTTGCACCCAATTTTACAACGGGTTATATCGGAACCAGAGAGCTATTCTTGATAGTGTAGCTAAGGGGGAGTCACGAAAAATGTGGAGGATGATCAAGAGTGGCGTCTTATTGAAGAGATGGCTATCCATGTTGCAGAATATGGAAACCCCCGAGGGAGTGGGCAAGTTAACGAGTTGGCTTCAGCTGTAGTGGAAAGTCCTAGCAAAAGTCTAGGTAATGTGGAGATTACGGAGGCTATGAGTGAGAGTGCACAAGTATGTGCAATTACTGAGCATGTGGAGATATGCGGTAGATGTGGTATGGAGGGGCATGACCCTATTGATTGTCTGGCGAGCATTGACCGCGTCCTTGCTTATCAGAAATACAAGCAAGGAGTTCCTTTTTCTCAATTATATGAAGAAATGAAAAATGTTTCTACCTCTTCTACGCTAGCATCGCAGCCGGTCTCTCCTTCTACTTACGGGGAAATTGCCAAATTGAAGTCCCTGATGTTGAACTTAACACAACAGTTTGGGGAGAAATGCAATAGAAATGAAACCGTTATAGTGGAGTTGAGAGAACAAGTCGCGCAGTTAACACTCGCGAAAGACCAAGCTAACCATCCACCGACATGCGACCCAGTTAATGCAACAAATCTCTAAAGTGGCCTTGCTCATGAGAGGCCAAAAATACCAGAAGACGGGGTTGTGACAGCTGATGATACCGCGGAAGATGATTTGGATGAGTTTCTTGGCGATATTTCTGCTGCGTGCTGTCCAGACACTCAATCGAGTTAAATTGTTACTCGATCGATGAAATAGTCCATCCAATCACTCGATCGAGTGATAATTGTGGTCGATCGTGTAGTGCCCAAATCATAGATGCTCGATCGAGTAATACGTTTACTCGATCGAGTGAAAAAGAGGAAGAAATCACTCGATCGAGTGAACAAAGTGGTCGATCGAGTAAGCCTGAAATAGAAGACCTCGATCGAGTGGCTCAAACAGTTCGATCGAGTAAATGCCAAGATAAAATCACTCGATCGAGTGAGGAAAGTACTCGATCGAGTGCCAGAACCAGCGGGGACTCTATTTTAATATCTAATTCCGCTACCGTGTCATCTTCCCCTGCTATGAAGACGTCACACACTGATAAAGGTAAAGAGAAAGTCGCGGGTCCACTCATTGCTACCAGAGTACCTTTTCCAAGTCGTCTAAAGGATGCGAAGGTCGAGCGACATTACGGTAAGTTCGTGGATGTTGTAAAGAACCTCCAGGTAACTGTCCCTTTTACCGAACTTGTTACCCAGGTACCTACTGACGCCAAATTCATGAAAGATATTGTGACGCGTAAGAGAGAGCTAAGTGAATTTGAGACTGTTTCATTTATGGAAGAGTCTAGTAATTTACTTTTAAATAAGGCTCCACCTAAAATGAAAGACCCGGGTAGCTTTTCTATTACCTGTGTTATAGGCAACGTAGTTATTGATAAGGCCCTTTGTGATTTGGGAGCCAGCGTTAGTGTTATGCCCCTATCGATATGCAAGAAATTGAATATGGGTCATCTTAAATTGACTAATATTACCCTACAGATGGCTGATAGATCTGTTAGGCGACCCTTGGGTGTCTTAGAGGACGTGCCTGTGAAAATAGGCAAATTCTTTATACCAGTAGATTTCATTGTTTTAGACATAGCTGAGGACACCCGGACCCCAATTATATTAGGAAGACCATTCCTTTGTACAGCTGGGGCAATTATTAATATCAAACAAGGGCGTTTGACTCTTGCAGTAGGGGATGACGCGATCACTTTTAGCCTACCTAGCACTTTGGGTCGGCCAATGATAGAGGACACATGTTATTCTGTTGATATTATTGACGAGTCTATTTATGACTTCTGGTCGGGTTCTTTTATGAAGGACCCACTAGAAGCTCTTATGCTTTTGGATGAGTGAGCAGATAACCCAGATGACGATGATGCTTTGTTGAATTTGCTTATAGATGATTTAGATGAACGCGAACTTACCGACGCTGAGGTAAAGTAAGTGGAACAGATGATCAATACCCTTTGCTCCATTGAGGTAAAGGTGCCTGAGCGTAAGCCTCTTCCCTCTCATCTAAAATATGCTTTCTTAGATGATACTGAGCGATATCCAGTCATTGTTAGTGGTAAGCTTGATAATGATCAGCTAACTTCTTTATCAGCTGTACTTAAGAAAAACAGGAAAGCATTGGGTTATTCTTTGGACGATATCAAGGGGATTAGTCCCGATATTTGTATGCACAGGATAGAGCTGGAGGAAGATCACAAACCTTGCAGACAAGGTCAGCGCCGGCTGAACCAGAAGATGCAAGATGTTGTGATGGCTGAGGTAATGAAGCTGCTCGACGCAGGTATTATCTATTCTGTTGGTCATTCTAAGTGGGTGAGTCCAGTGCAGGTGGTCCCGAAGAAAGAGGGACTACCGTGGTTAGAAATGACAAGAATGAGTTAATACCCACTCGAGTAGTGACTGGTTGGCGAATGTGTATAGATTACAGACAGCGGAATGCCGCCACCAAGAAAGATCACTTCCCCCTCCTTTTATTGATCAAATGGTAGAAAGGTTAGCTTCTCATAAGTTTTTATGCTATTTAGATGGGTATTCAGGGTTCTTTCAGATCCCTATTCACCCAGATGATCAAGCTAAGACTACATTTACTTGTCCTCAGGGCGTGTTTGCTTATCGCAGGATGCCTTTTGGTTTATGTAATGCCCCTGCCACCTTCCAAAGGTGCATGATGGGGATATTTTCAGAGTATATTAAGTCTATTATGAAAGTTTTCATAGACGATTTCAGTGTTTATGGAAGTGATTTTTCTAACTGTCTGTCTAACCTTGATAAAGTGTTGCAGCGCTGCATTGAGGTTAATCTCGTGCTTAACTGGGAGAAGTGCCACTTCATGGTCAACGAGGGAGTTGTCTTAGGGCACTTAGTTTCTTATAGGGGAATAGAAGTTGATAAAGCAAATGTGGAAGTGATTCAGCAATTACCTCCTCATGTTAATGTCAAGGGAGTGAGAAGTTTCCTTGGTCACGCCGGGTTTTATCGCCGGTTTATCAAGGATTTCTCAAAAATTGCTAAACCACTTACACAGATGCTACTTAAGGATGCCCCTTTTGTGTTTACTGATGAGTGTCTTTCTGCTTTTAACAGGTTAAAGCAGGTTTTAGTCTCTACGCTGATCATACAGCCTCCCGACTGGGATTTGCCGTTTGAGATAATGTGTGACGCCAGTGACTATGCACTAGGAGCGGTGCTAGGCCAACGGAAAGAGAAAGCTTTAAATGTAATCTACTATGCGAGCCGAACTCTGGATGAGGCTCAAGTGAAGTACACCACCACTGAAAAAGAGCTGTTAGCTGTAGTTTATGCCTTAGAGAAATTTCGTTCTTATTTGATCGGGTCAGAAGTTACTGTTTTTACTGACCATGCAGCTTTAAGGCATCTCCTTGCTAAGAAGGAGGCTAAACCACGGCTATTGAGATGGATACTCCTTCTTCAGGAGTTTGATTTGCAGATTAAAGATAAGAAAGAAGCTCAGAACGTTGTAGCTGATCATCTGTCGCGACTGTCACGACAAGAAGGGGAAGATTCTTTACCTATTGATGAGTCTTTTCCTGATGATTCTTTATTTGCTATATTATCGTCTATTGTTAATCAAGAGCCTTGGTATGTAGATATAGCTAATTACGTTGTCAGTGGCAAGCTGCCGCCTGACCTTTCTCATCAGCAGAGGAAGCGTTTTCTTTATATCGCTAAGCAGTATTTTTGGGACGACTCTTATTTGTTTAAGGAATGTGCAGACGGTCTCTACAGACGGTGTATTCCGCATTGGGAGACCAAAGTAGTCCTGGAAGGATGTCACTCCTCTTCTTATGGTGGTCACCACGGTCCATCGCGCACCGTGGCTAAGGTACTTCAGTCTGGTTTTTACTGGCCTTCTTTGTTTACTGATGCTAAATCTTTTGTTTCAGCTTGTGATGCTTGCCAAAGATCAAGGAACATTTCAAAGAGACATGAGATGCCACAAAATGGTATCGTAGAGGTTGAGGTTTTCGATGTCTGGAGCATTGATTTCCAAGGACCGTTCTCGTCCAGTAAAGGTAACAGGTACATTTTAGTAGCTCTAGATTATGTGTCGAAGTGGGTTGAGGCAATTGCCTCACCTCATTGTGATGCCAATACCGTGATAAAAATGTTCAAAAAGGTCATATTTCCCCGATTTGGTGTCCCTAGGGTCGTCATTAGTGATGAGGAAATGCACTTTAAAGAAAAGAAACTAACTTCCATTGTGTCTAAAGTTGGTGTTCAACACCGGCGTGGTTTGGGGTATCTTCCCCAAACTAGTGGCGAGGTTGAGGTCTCTAATCGCGAGCTGAAAGAGATCTTGTCTAAGGTAGTTTCTAAATCACGGAAGGACTGGAGTCTTAAATTAGATGACACATTATGGGCCTATAGAACTGCCTTTAAGACACCAATTGGTGCATCACCTTATAGGTTAGTTTACGGGAAATCATGTCATTTACCTGTTGAGTTGGAATGTAAGGCTTGGCGGGAAATTCATGAGCTTAAATTTGATCCTAAGTTGTGTGGTCAGAATCGTCTTTTGCAGTTAGATGAGTTAGAAGAATTTAGGCTTAATGCCTATGATAGCTCGCGCATTTATAAGGAAAAGACGAAGAGATGGCATGACAAAAGAATTTTACCTAGGGAATTTTATGTTGGGCAAAAGATGCTTCTGTTTAATGCCCGACTGTGATTATTTCCTGGCAAGCTGAAGTCCAGGTGGAGCGGTCCTTATACGGTGACAGCTGTTACTAAATTTGGATCCGTTGAGCTAGAAAGCCCTGAGGGAAACCGGTTCAAGGTGAATGGGCAATATGTGAAGCATAATCACGAGGCAAATGAAGCAGACAATCGTGTTGAAGTCCTGTACTTCGACGAGCTTGATGCGCCAGTTAAATGATGCAAGAAGGGTCATCCGGGACCTCTTAAACCTGCACTCTCCGGGAGGCAACCCGGACTGTTTTGTTGTATTTTTGTTGAACTATTTCTTTGCCTTTAGCTTTTTGTTGAACTTTAGAACACAAAACTATGCTTTTTCTATATTCCCTATGCTTCTTATACTTGTTTTGCAGGTGCAGTTACTCGATCGAGAATTTTTTCTACTCAATCGAGAACTTTTGCCAAGAGATTCACTTGATCGAGTAATATTTCTACTCGATCGACAAGCTGCGAATTTACGTTCACTCGATCGAGTAATTATTTCACTCGATCGAGTATTTCTGACACCAATTCACTCGATCGAGCTATTCCAAGCCACTCGATCGAGTTGTTTAAATCTTCATTTTGCTACTTTTTGTCTGTTGAGCTACTGCTTGACTTCCTTTGACCTCCCATGTTCATGGTCGGTTTGGGGAGGTCCCTCTTCACGCCGTTTTGTAAGTATTCTGACTCGAGTTATCCTTTTCTCCTCAGTTTGCATTTCTTTCCCTATTTTTGGTACAATGAGGGCATTGTACGGTTTGGTTTGGGGAGGGATGCATCCATATCTGTGTCTGCATGTTTTCTTGCATTTTCGTTTACACGTTTATTTATTTTCACATGCATTGTTGTGTTTTTAATTAAAAAAAAATCACATAAATTTCAAAAAAATTCACGTTTAATTTGAGTCGGAACGTTTGAACTTTGACGCTACATTGAATCCTTACCTTAACCTTGCATATTCTTGACATTTAGTTGGCATGATTATGTGCATGATCTACGAGTTGTTGTTTCTCTCTTACCTGAACGAATAGACTTGACTCACATATCGGCAAGCTACATTACATTCTGAGGTTAGAGCTTTATAAACTGGTGACATTCATGACCGGTTTCATTTAGGATGTGAGTAGTACTCTCTGTAAGGCATGTAACATCAATTTGCATAAGCATGAGTTTAGTCTTCTTAATACCTGTATGCATTCGGTCTGTGGATGGTGACACATGTTAGGAGAGGCAATTCCCTTTTTATTTCATTCTACCCATGAGCCCCACATAGCCAAATTGCCTTTTTGTCCTATTAGCTACATTCTATAATTTTTCCTACCCTAGCCAAGCTAGTGATGAGTAGCTGTTTGGAATGCTTTACTGCAGTTTGGTTATTTTTATCTGATTTCAGAAGTTGGTGGAAGAATTGAAGGGAATGAAAAAATGATGAATGAAAATGAAAAAAATAAAAAAAAGAAGAAAAGAATGAAAAGAAAAATTGGAAATACGAAAAATGAAAAGGAAAAATCATGTGCGAAAAGAAAAAAAAACGAGAAGTTGTATGATGATTTTCACTCCCATGTCTAATTTATATTTTATGGGGAGCTGACAAGTTTTTGGTGTATTGTGAGTTGAGTGCATTGAATTTGGACCATTTTGTTTTGTTATATTGGGTACGAAGTTGAGATGCAGTTCAATATTAGGATTCATTGTGGCTAGCCTGGCTATTAACTCCACATATCTTAATTCATCTTAGCCCCTTCTTACCCATTATCTCACTTACCCAAATGTAAGTCCTCGGCATGTGTCTTGGTCATTAGTATGGTTGGAATGCGTATGTACGGTTGTAGAGACTTTATTCATGTTGACTGCATGCATGTTCTTATAGGTCGAGTTAGGGGAGTGTCTTTATTTCCTTCTATCTTTCACATATATACTCACCTCGTGCCTAAATTTGAGTGATGAGCGACCCGTGAGAGTCCGATACTTTTGAGTCTTGCAAGGTTGACGGTTCGGTGAGTTTGAAACATTGATTTAACTCGTTTGCACTCATCATTTGCCACTTTCTTAGTTGTTTCATTACACTGGTTTTGGTGGATGATTTGTAGCTAATGTGTTGGTCCCGTTCCAATGTTTTATCTTAGTTGCATTCATAGTTTGCTTGGGGACAAGCAAAGGTTTGGTTTGGGGAGATTTGATGGGTGTATTTTATATAAGGTTTTTACCTCATTTTTACACGTATTTCTGTACTATTTACGTGGCATCTAGCTACAAATACCCCCGAATATTCTACTTTGGTTTGTTTTGTGTAAATTGCAGGAATAAACCAAAGAGGAGATAAATCGAGCCTAAATTCGTCCCATTTGCATGCATTTATGGAGAACAAGGAGCCGGCGCTTGGAATCTATCAATTTGAAGACGCGTGAGCTGGTTTCGGAAGGTGTCTTAGTGCCTAATCGTGCTGAAATAGCTCGATCGACTACTTTTCTAGTCGATCGAATGCTTTATATAATGAAGGTTACTCGATCGAGCAGTTCCAGTATCCAATCGAGAAGGCAATACAAGGAGTTACTCGATCGAGTGGTTTATTTCCACTCGATCGAGGGGTTTGTCGCTTAGTTGCTCGATCGAGTGGTTTATTTCCACTCGATCGAGTGGTTTGGCCCGTATAAGAGTTTTTCCGCCTAATTTTGTATGGGCTTTTGTAATTAAGCTTTGGATTAGGTCTAAGGGGGAGATTTTTCGCATGCTATAAAAATAGAGTAGACTGCGTAACTCTTCCGGATTCATTCATTCACTTCTACTTTATCTTTTTCTACTGCTTCTTCATTTTACTCTTCTTCTACTCCTTTCTACTCGGATTCGGATTTGTAATTGGTATTATTTCTCCTTTTTATTCCTTAATCGCAATTATCATTTTGTTTCTATCTTTCTCCCATTGCTTTTATTACTGTTTATTCGATTCTTCATTTCTATTTTTATTATGTTTAATTCCTATTATCTATATGTTATTGTTGCTGATTCGATAGTAATGTGTAGCTAATTTCCCTTTGCTATGACTAGGGAATCCATGATTATGAAGGAATAGTAATTGCCATATTAGGTCTAGTGTTTGTGTGATCTTTGTTGTTAATCGCTGCATTTAATTGTTTCTGTCTAATTGAGTCAATGCAATTAGTCATTTTATCATAGTAAACCTTGACCTGGACCGGAAGGTTGGAAAGGGCGAGACTTGTAGCGAACATTAGGGCACCGTAGTGAGGGCGGAAGCTAAGCTTTTTGTGCTTTAGAGCGAATTGAGACCGGAAGGAGATATTCACTGCTCCTCGGACCATACTTGCATTGACCTGAGACCTAGATTGCTTGACTGAATGATCATGGTGAACCGAATGTCTTAGCTGCTTTCTCTATTTTTGCTTGATCTTTATTCTCTTGCTTTTCCTCTCTTTCTTAGTCTTTTTAGTTTAAAACAATCAAATACAACCCCCCCAAATTGGTTACCGTGACGAACTTAGACGAAGCTGACATTTTCCCATCTCCCTGTGGAGATCGACCCGACTTCGCTAGCTATATTAGTTAGAGCCAGTTGGTTATTTTTGATAGGTATACGACAGCCCTGTCAATAACACTTATTTAAATACAACTCTAGACCACTAGCTAAAGTGAGCACATAGGTCCCCACGGAAACGGCCGCTACTCTAGCTCCATTGCCCATGCGGAGATCCACATCACCTTTTACTAGTGCTCGCACGTCCCTTAAACCCTGCAAATGATTACAAAGGTGAGAGCCACATCCGGTATCAAGTACCCAAATGGAAGTGCAAGCATAATTAACGTCTATCACATAGAGAGAGGAAATCATACCAATAGGCGTCATACGCCCTTCCTTGAGATCCTCCAAGTATTTGGGACAACTCCTCCTATAATGCCCCTTCCCGTTATAATGGAAACATTCGGCCTCGGAGAGTTTGACACTTTTTGTCTTGGGATTGCCATTCTCAACGGCCTTCCCCTTTCCCTTGTCATGTTTCTTTGACGATTTCTTGAATTGGGACTTTTCCTTCCCTTTTCCCTTCTTAACTCCAAGGGACATTTTCTTTAACTTCATGGTTAGAACATCCCCTTTTTCACTTCCACTAGCTTCCATATCCCTCTCCGCTTGGGTGAGGAGTGCATGAATTTCATGATAACTCTTATCCATGCCATTCATATTGTAGTTTACCCTAAAGTGGGCAAACTTGGTGGAAAGTGAGTGGAGCATTCGATCCACCACAAGAGGCTTAGGAATGTTACACCCTAGATGCTCTAGGATGTCGACATATTCGACCATTTTGAGTACATGGGGACCAACCTTTTGGCCCCTCTCAAGCTTAGCTTCAAAGAAGCGTGCCGCCGCATCGTATTGACGGACTTTAGGTGTTTGTGAAAACATAGTAATCATACGAGTGAATATCTCGTACGCATTTAAAGAAATGCATGATAGCTTGAGCTTTGGGGACATCGACCATATCAACACGTTTTTGATATCATTCGACATCCTCACATGGTCATTATAGGCGGTCCGCACCACCGATGAAGCCCTTGGACCGGACTCGATGGGAGGAGCTTCGGTCAAGTAAGTGAGCACATTGTCGGACAACGCGGCACTTTTGATGTTGGATTCCCATTCAAGAAAGTTACTACCGTCATCTTTTAAGATACATTTGTCCATTACGGACCTTAGCCATGAATATTTGCCTAGTGAAGTAGTCGATGGAGTTGATGAAGTTGCCATTGCGAATTAAAATGCTACAACAAAAAGGAAATATTAACATCCATTGTTTTTAAAATACTTGTGAAAACATGTTTAACAAGTTTTAACATTTATATAATGATCTCCCAATAAATTATATAAATGATTCCAAGACCCAAATATTAAACAAAAATGAGCATCGCTTGGGCGAAACATCCTATAATTGTGTAAATTCGGTAAGTCACGTTGACTAATTCTACCTCTAGAACTCTTGGTCGACGAATTTCCTTAAATCCACCTACTAGCCCCGGAACACAAGACCGTCTTATATCCCGTTGAGTCCAACCAATTTTGGCGTGTGATAACCGCTTACCACCCTACTTACTCAAGGTAAAAAGAGAACACCCGCAGGCGAGCGTGGCTCTAATGAACAAGAGATTCATAAGTGTTACTAATTGGTAAGGCTAATCTCAATTTTAGTTATGTGAGAGATCTTGTCAATTTAGTCATAAATTCCCTATAAGTGAAGTAAGTTGGCGAATGTAAATGACGTGAATTGACAACCGCGAAGATAAAATGCATGTGAATGGCGATTTTGGCATGCGCGAAAATAAAACAAGCATGCAAGTAAGCATATGAAAAATCCTAATAAGCATATGAAAAATCCTAGTATGGCCACCTAGCAAAATAACTTCATAAATCACCAAACTTTACCATAAATCTTTTGAGATCAGTAGGTGTGCATGCCCCAAAAATTTCGAGCTAAAACCGCTTCAACGCAATTTTTGAGTTTTTATAAATTATCTCATAATTTATTAATATGCTTAAAATCAACATGCAAATTACAAGCTTAAGCTCTAATACCACTTGAAAGATCATAGATCCATATTTGACTCTCTAATAAAAATTAAATTATCTCATAATTTATCATTTTAGTGATCTATGTAACATGCATGCAAATATAAAAGCATAAAAATAAAAGTTAAGGAAGATGTTATGACAACTTATGGAAGAAAACACAAGTAAAGTGAAATGATTATAATTATAATCATCCACTATACTCCATTTACACACACACACACACATATATATATATATATATATATATATATATACATATAGATGTGGGATCCGGTGAGAACGAACACTCGGTGAGAACGGTGAGAACAATAATAAATCAACGTTTATCTCCCTCACTTTCCCCACAAATCTAATTTCTCAAACACCGCTCCATCCCCATCTGCTAAAATCAGCAACCATCCCAACATACACTACCCCACCACGCCATTTAACGACCACCTGATATTCCACATCACCTTGTCGGCGTCGGTGCCGGCGACCACCAAATAGTTTGTCACAATTAAAACTCCACATTTCTGATATTCGACACCAACGAACCATCGGTTAAATCATCATTATTATCATCCATTTCTGAAAATTCCTATACTTGTCATCAATTCAATCAAACATTCACAATAAATAAGATCAATCAATCACCATCATCATCAAATCTATCACAAATTCAATCAAAAAATTTAATGGATTCCATCGGAGATTCTACATTTTCGACACAACTGCGAAAATGGGCTGGATAAGCTCAACTATAACCATGAGAAATGGAGAGGAAAATCCGCCGAGTTGACTCACGATGTTGCGCCAAGAAGGAGATTAATACCAAGGATTGTGCGAGAAAAGGTTGGTCAAGTATGGGGAACTTATAGAGTTTTTGAAGGATAATAAATGAACCCAATTTAATAATAATTATTATTATTATATGAATTTATGTATGTGCATTACCAAGAAACAAAATCAAGCAGTGGGATCATTAATGCTGCATATAACAATTCTCGAAGGAATATTTGGGGATGTTTTATCCCACTGTGTTTATCTTCTTGTTTTTAATGCCGTTTTATTTAGTCAATTTGGTGGTAGACCGTCACTAATTATTGTGTGATTAGGGATGTATTTGGTTTAGAAGTACATCAATTATAATCTTAGATATATTAATTGTAAGTGGTTAAAAATGTACCTACGATGGAAAGAGTGTATCTACTGTATTAAAATGCGTATATATAGAATTTATGTAAAAGGTGTATCTATAATAGGAAAAAGTGTATCTACATACTTGAAACGTGTATATAGAATTCGGGTAAAAAGTGTACCTACAAACTTAACTAACACAACACGTGTAACTGACAATCCCAAACATCAACCTAATATCAAAAAATCAAACAAACAATTCAAACCATACGTACTACCACCGCACCACCACCACCACACACGTCTGACCAATACCACCAACCGCCGATAATCATCCCATTGCACCTCCGACATCTCCAGCCACCTCACGACGCCGTCACTTAGATATATTCCCACACATTTCAATCTATAACCCAACACCTCCCTCGTCCTTATCAACCACCCAACTCGTCGTCGGTCCCCTTACCGGAGCACAGCGCAGCCGCCTACGTCGTTGTCAATGGCTCATGACCGCTGCTACTCACCATTTCCCCTCCGTGTTTTCCCATGTATCTACACTACTTTTTAATGTATCTAACCACTAGTTTAATGTATCTCAAGAATTGGTTTGAGATGCATTAATATAAACACCAGATACACTAATTTCGTTTTTATCAAGCCAACGCACCACAAGAAACTCCGACGATGGCAGCCAGTAGAAGTAAGGATATGAAGATGATAAACACGAAAGTTGAGTAAATAACCTGGTTGATCGTCAGAGTTACGCCGACATACGTAACTAAACTGAAGAAATTTAGAAGGAATAAACATTATTTATCGCTGTAATTTTTAAAGAAATAGAATTGGGGAAAAAATGATGAGAGACTAGAGACAAAGCATGCAGAAAGAAATCAGAGGAGAGAGAAAAGGTTGACTTGGGAATATGTGTTTTTGTACGCAAAAGTTGGGTTATGGGATTGATCTTAGCCGTGCGTTTGTTTTATAATCTAATGGTTGTAGTTCGTTCTCACCGTTCTCACTGAGTAGTCGTTCTCACCCGATCCTAAATCTATACATATATACATATATACATATATACATATATATATATATATATATATATATATATAGAGAGAGAGAGAGAGAGATTGGATTTGGTGATTTTGGTTCTTATGGTGAGTTGTGAGTTTCGGGAATCTCAACCATTAGATTAAATTAGAGATGAGTGGCCAAGATTAATCTTAGTTGTCATATAAAAGCATTGATATTTAATTTATTTTCTCTTTTTTCTAGTGCTACTCTTTTTTTTTACTTTAATTTTTTTCTCTCTTTTTTTTACCTCGTGTTATTAAGCTTTTTTTTACAACTTTGATTTGTTTTTTCTCTTATGTTTTTCTCTAATTTTCTCATTATGTTACCTTTTTTTCTTTTTCTTTTTGTACCAAATTTTTTTTTGCTTGAATTTTTTTTCACTCTTATTTTTTTTTACCTCGTGTTATTATGTTGTTATTGTGCTTTTCTTTAACTTGATCTTTTAAAGACTTTGATTTTTTTTTTCTCTTTTTTTTTTACCACATGTTATTGTGCTGTTATTGTTATTCCGCTGTTATTGTGATGTTATTCTGCTGTTACTTTGATTTTTTTTACGACTTTGATTTTTTTTTCTTTTTTTACCACGTGTTATTGTGATGTTATTCTACTGTTATTCTGCTGTTATTGTGATGTTATTGCGGTGTCACTTTGATTTTTTTACCACTTTGATTTTTTTACTCTTTTTTTACCGCATGTTATTGTGCTGTTATTCTGGTGTTATTGTGATGTTATTCCGGTGCCACTTTGATTTTTTTTACGTCTTTGATTTTTTTCCCTTTTTTTACCACGTGTTATTGTGCTGTTATTCTACTGTTATTGTGATGTTATTCCGGTATCACTTTGATTTTTTTTACTACTTTGATTTTTTTAATTTTTTTTTTACCGCATGTTATTGTGCTGTTTTTCTTTTGTTATTGTGATGTTATTCCGTTGTCACTTTGATTTTTTTACTACTTTGATTTTTTTACTCTTTTTTATCGCATGTTATTCTGCTGTTATTGTAATGTTATTCCGGTGTCACTTTGATTTTTTACTACTTTGATTTTTTTACTCTTTTTTTTTGACATATTATTGTGCTGTTATTTCGGTGCAATACACGTCTCGGCCATCATCTGCACACATTAACTACCTAGATAATTCACACCAAACAACTAATCATACAAATACAAGAATGAGGTTTGAAGCTAGCAAGAACATGTAATTGGTATATGCAAGAACTAGTGTACCTAGTAATGTACGTTAAGAAAAACATGGTATCACATTAAATTTCATTATTTCATCATTACAATATAATAAGTCAACTTTTTATCCTTGATTATATTTTTGGGTTAGTTAATGGGTATATGGGTAGGCTTCTTAGTTTTATGGGCTGGAGTCGCTTTATATTGGGGTCTTCGATGTCGTAAGGTCGGTAGTGAACATTTATCTTCATTATCAATAATCCAATGAAAAGGCTCCCACTCAAGATGGGGTAAGGGAGAGTAACACGTTCTCATCCTTTCTCTTTCAATTATTGAGAACCTGTTTCCAGTAACAGAAACTTTTTGACTATCTTCTACTCCCTGAAATAGGAATTGTGTAGGGTTTAATGTTAAATCCTCGTTGGAATGACATTATGAATTTCATATGATTTCACTAATTGCTTCCACCATGTTAGTAGTCTCTCTTCTTATTTTGTTTTCCTTCTTTACAATATTGAATGCAGACACAGAAAAGGAACATATGATAAACTACAACTCTGCTTAAATTCCAAAAACGCATAAGATAGTTAAGAGGCCGTTGCACGCTACAAAGCATCGAGGCCCTACACACTTCAAGTAAATGACCGCATAGACCAATATGACCACTTCAATAGTTCAATCCATTGATGCATTGATTATGCATTGAGCAAATAAGATCAATACCTCTATTAGTTTTACGTCCACCATGTCGGTAGCCCCAGTAAGTATAGCCAACAACATCTGGATGCACTGATTATGCATTGATCGCCGCTCCCATTCCGAAAGCAAGCCTTCCTTCCCTCCACAACACTCTACACCGTCCCTACCGCCCTTTCCCTGTTATCGGAATGAACCGTCACTTGGAGACCATTTTCACATCATTCTTCAGGTCACTCCCCACTCTCACTTTCAAGCGCGAGTGTATCAGAACCTCTGATGATGGTGCTGTCGCTCTCGATTGGGTCGCCGGAAATCACTTCAACCTCCCTCCCGACTCTCCTACCTTGATTTTGCTGCCTGGTCTTACTGGAGGAAGCGGCAACTCTTACTTCAAGCACATTTTGATCAGAGCCAGGAATCTGGGTTGGCGTGTTGTTGTCTTCAATAGCCGTGGCTGTGCTAATAGCCCTGTTACTACCCCTCAGGTATCAATCAATTTCTCAACAATTAAACAAATCCCTAATTATTATAAGGAGATCATTATGTGTGCATATGACGTCGTTTTGGTCAGAGGCGTCAATTTCGATGTCGAAGTTTAGGAGTTGATTGTCCATTGGATGGGAAATTAGGGTTTGATGTGTAGAATTGGGGGAGAAAATTGTTTTTGTTTTTTTAATTGTTTCAATGGTTGCAGCTTTGAAGAAATAAAGCTGAGAGAAGAGGTAGAAAAGTCAATAAGAGGGAGAGTGTGTGTTGATGAAATGGAGAACGCGGAAAGGAGAATGAAGGAATTTTAAATTGCTTAGTTTTTTTTATTAAATCTCAGCCTTCTATTTGCCTTTGATCTAATGGTTGAGATGTTCCAAACTCACAACTCACCGTAAGAACCAAACTCACGAGATCCCACCTCTATATATATATATACATATGGTAATCATATAGAACTTGTGGTAATAATGTTAGGTTACCGGAAGAGCGTCATGTGAGACTTATAGCGAACTTCGGGACGAAGTTCCCTTTTAGGGGGAGTGAATGTAAGAACTCGGAG
Source organism: Silene latifolia (assembly GCF_048544455.1). Taxonomy (NCBI): domain Eukaryota; kingdom Viridiplantae; phylum Streptophyta; class Magnoliopsida; order Caryophyllales; family Caryophyllaceae; genus Silene; species Silene latifolia. The sequence goes on from NC_133533.1 coordinate 53,796,670, forward strand.
AAATTGAGAAAGAAAGAGCGTAGTACGTAAGAAAGTAAGGAGAGTGAACAAGAAACTTAGGATAGATAGGAAATGTGTAACAATAAGAGTGATAAGGGCAAGAAAATACAAGAGGACCGAGAATGAGGCTTGAGAGAATACCGAGAAACAATTGGAAAATGGAGTGAGTGGTGAACTTCGGGGACGAAGTTCATTTTAAGGGGGGGAGATTATAATACCCGACATACTTGGGACCCGTACTTAGACTTAGGGACGCGTGAGGGAACCCACACGTACTCTGATAAGACCAAGTGAGACCTAAACTAGACCTAGTGGACTTCCAGTGGACCGAGTAATACCTCAAGTGCACCAAGTGATTCGGCACTCGGTCGAGTGAGGGTACACTCGACCGAGTGAGAGCTACTCGTTCGAGTGAACCGGTCACTCGGTCGAGTGTGCTGAGCTGTACCCGAGAGATAATATTTCGGGATTTCCATTATATCCAACCCTATCCCATTCATTCTCCTCCTTCTTCCTTCTTACACTAAAACCCTCTCCCTTCTCTCTAAAATAACCCCAAATGCTCTTCCTTTGGCCTTTAAGCTTGGATTAATGGTGGAACATGCCTCCTATGCCCCGATCTACCTTTGTAAGTAGAAATCTCACCCTTTCCTCTTTGTTTTATGAATAAATTCGAGTTAGGGTTTACTAAGAGAGGTTAATTAGTATTTAATTAGGTGAAATGAATAGTTAGTAACTAATAATGAGGGATTTTATGTTGTAAGTTAGTATAGAGTGACTTGTGATAGCTATTACATGATTTATGTAGGGTGAGACGGTTTTATGAGATGGATATTCAGTGATTTCGATTTGCTTGAGGATTATGCTTAAAGGTAGGTTATCCTACTCGGTTTCAATGTTGTATAAGCATGTTTGTATGTCTTTCCTTGTCATATGCATCCATGAATTGGTTAGTATGTCATGTGGGTATGGGAAGAGTTGTTATTCATAACATGTGGGAGGTAATTCATGAATTGGTCATATGCTTAATGTAGTTCTTCCATTTTCTATGTATAATTGTGAACGGGTTGTGTTGGAGATCTTTGATGGTGGTACTTGATTGTTGAGGAGACATAAGACGGTTGGGAGACCGTCTTACGCTCGGGTCGCCCATTGGAGCTTCCGACTCCAAGGGCAATGTGCACATTAATTACTTGAGTACGGAGGGACGCGTGTGGTTGAGACACGACGTCTGGCAGGGGATCCGGTTGGCTTCCAGACTCGGTATGTCTGGGCGTAGTCAGGTACCTAGTGTGATAGTCGGTATGTCTGGGCGTGTCTTGATACCGGTATGATGGTTATGAGTATGTCTGGGCATGTCCCGGTACCGGTATGATGTTGATTTATTCGAGTCTCATTCATATAATCAACGTGTTGCATATTTCCCTATTATGTCATGTCTTGCATTTATCAATGAAACTGACGTTTGTTGTGTCTATGTAAATGTCACCTATTTCCGGGGTGGCCTGTGTTGATCCATATGATATTTCCGATCATATGGGGAGCAGTTATTTACAGGCTAGCTTTGGTAGCATGCGGGAAAAGGGACGAGGCTTGAAGATCTCCAAGTCAGACATGTTTGATTAGATTAGCTTAGGGGTCATGACTTGTAATCTTTCGTTATTCATTATTCGTTGTAAACCATTAAACATTCTATTTATAAAATTGTTCTTCGATTGTATCTCCGATTTCACTACCTCGGGAAACCGAGACGGTAACGCTCCATTTATCTTGGCCAGATAGTTGGGGTGTTACACCGTATATATGCATCACCCACCTGGCTTTGTTGATACGGCTGCCCCCGACCATGTTTGTTTGTTACGTAAATCATTGTATGGCCTAAAACAGGCCCCTCGGGCTTGGTATCAACATTTTGCCACCTTTATATTGTCTACCGGGTTTAAGAGCAGCGTGTGTGATACTTATTTGTTTATATATTGTCATGGTTCTGACAGTGCATATTTGTTCCTTTATGTTGACGATATTGTGCTCAGTGCATCTAGCTCTTTTCCTCTTCGTTGTATTATTGTTAACCTGTCCCGAGAATTTTCTATGTATGATCTTGGTACTTTACATCATTTTTTGGGTATTACTGTCGCTCGTACACAATCCGGTCTCTTTCTCTCGCAGCAACAGTATGCCAAAGACATACTTGGCCGTGCCGCTATGACTTCGTGTAATCCTTGCGTCACTCCAGTTGACATTGGGTCCAAGTTGAGTGCTACTGTTGGACCACTCCTCTCGGATCCCACGCTATATCGTAGCTTGGCTGGGGCTCTACAGTATTTGACCATTACTCGCCCCGACATTACTTATGGTGTTCAACAGGTATGTCTTTTTATGCATGCACCCACGGAACCCGATATGCAGTTTCTTAATCGCGTATTGCGCTACGTCAAAGGCACTATTGATCATGGTCTTACTCTCACTGCCTCTCGCTCCCATAGTCTCACAGCATATTCAGATGCCGATTGGGGTGGTTGCCCCGATTCCCGTCGCTCTACATCCGGCCACTGTGTCTTTCTAAGTGACAATATGGGTTCTTAGTCTTCCAAGGGTCAGGACACCATATCCCGCTCTTGTGCGGACGCTGAGTACCGTGGAGTTGCCAACACCGTCGCAGAAACTAGCTGGTTACGTAATTTGCTATTAGAACTTCATTTTCCAATTACTTGTGCTACACTCGTATATTGTGATAATGTTTCTGCTGTGTACTTATCGTCTAACCCAGTCCAACACCAACGTACCAAACATGTTGAGCTCGATATTCACTTTGTTCGTGAAAAGGTTCAGGTTGGCATCGTACGCGTCTTATATGTCCCTTCGGAGTACCAATATGCTGATATATTCACCAAGGGTCTGCCTCGTCACTTGTTTACGCGCTTTAGGTCCAATTTGAGCGACCAACCTCTCCCGCTCCGACTGCGGAGATGTACTAATAGAATGTAAATAGCGTAAATATTTGTTCGATTGTCTAGCCTTGTATATTGTGATATATTGTATATTGTACTTAGCCTATATATATATATATATATATATATATATATATATATATATATTTATATATATATATATATATATATATATATAACCAATCACCCTAATTTGGGGATTACCAAATCGTATAAGAACTTACCCACTTCCTCAACTAAAATTCAAACAAAACAAGACACGAAATTGAAAAGTACAATTCGGATATCACTTGGACAAATAAGTTTTGAAATTGCTATGTCCAAGATACTAGAATGTAAATTCAGTGAACTGATTTCATTTTACCCTCTTTCAAGAACAGACGGTCTTGCTTGTGACCTCTCACAACCCCCTTCTTACTTGCCCTCCCACACTACTCCGTAGCTAGTCCCGCATATGCATGCACGCATGTATGCTACCCGTGATTTTATGGCCCAAATATTTCAAGAACACAAAAAACTGCTCGTATTACAAAATGTGCCTAAGTGTAATACCACGGTTTTCTGGGTCTTATTACTCGGCCGAATACGGCTAACTCGGCCGAGTTTAGTGTTGTGTGTTTTCTGGTCAGGCTATTGTCCAGGAACACTCGAACGAGTAGTGTAATACTCGGCCAAGTAAGGGGTACTCGGCCGAGTACTCTTGGTACTCGATCGAGTAAAGTACTCGGTCGAGTAACCGGTGTGACGGGATTTATTTCCGCGGTTTGATTAAGAATGATTAAAGGTTATAAATCGTGTTTTACAGTTTACTTTTCATTTTTACCAAAACCTAATTACATCCTACGCTCCTCTAATCATCCCTAATCACTCCCAAGGCAATTGATCTTTCGTGAGTCTTTGTTCATCTCTTTCGCATCAGATTCGTCGATAAGTCACTAGTTCTGTATCTTTGGTTTAGTTTTGTCTTTTAGGGTTTTGCGCCCTAGTGATTAGAATTCAGAAAAAGGGTGATTTGCATGTTTGTGATTAGATTGTTGTGGTTATTGTTAGGTGAAGGATTTGTAGAAGAACATTTCTAGCTTCCGCCGTATACTCGTATTCGGATCAGTGCTAAGGTAGGGCTTCCCTACTCAGTTGTCTGTTTAATTGATTTAAGATGATTTATTGTTGTATTGACATGATTAGTATCGTTGTTGGCATTGTCTGTCTTGGTTGTTGGAATCGTGGTTGATTGGCTATGTTTGCGAGGTGCGTCCTCGGCTGAGTGGAGTCATTTTCGGGAATGGCTTCACGCCCTTGATTTGCCTCTTGTGGTTCCCGTCACAAAGGGGGATGTGCACATTAATGGACATGGGTTGCTACTCGTTGCGATGAGCGGGGCTTAGGTGGGCAAGGCTGCGGTCCCCCACTGGCGGTAAGGATTACCTATTGCAGTGGGTAATCTGGCAAGGCTACACACTTAAGTGTGTAGCCGGATATGAGATATGATTGGAGTTGGAGAATGGTTGTATAGTTATTGTCTTGGTTGTTTATTGCGATTAGCTTATCTTGATTATTCAGTGAACTGACCCCGTTGTGTTTTATAAAACTGTGGTGATCCATTCGGGGATGGTGAGAAGATTATGACAGGTGATGATTACATTTAGCTGCGGGACAAGGATGGGACATCACTTTGTGTCTAGCTTCCGCTGTTACGAGTTTAGATACTTTGTTTTTGATGTATCGAGAATTCGAGATTTATACTCTTTTACTTTGGTTTTCTTTGAGACGATGTATTCACTAAGCTTTATACCTTAATAATTGTTCTTGAATGGTTACTTTTGATATACTTACCTCGGGCAACCAAGATGGTAGCAGCTTCACTTGCTAGGGTGGTCCTTGGTAAGACACCTTGGTAAGGCACCTTGGTATGTGGGGGTGTTACACTAAGTCGCATGTTTAATTGTGTATATTGACTGATTTACTAAATAGGTTAAAGTAAAAAAGCAAAATTTGCGTTGACTGGGTGACATTTTTCAGTAAAGATCCTTTGTCCCACTTTTGTGTATCATTGTGTGTGTCACTCCACTCATCTTTTGACACATCACTTGTTGCAAAATAAAATATTGCAATAATTTTATTTATTTGTTGATGTGTTAGAAGGTGATTGGAGTGACACGCACATTGGGACACCAAATGGGACAGAGGATCCCCACTCGATATTTTTTTGTAATAGATAGGGTATATTATTCAGTTTGTTTGAACATGTAATGTGATTGCTAAAAATGATGGATAATTTGATCTAGGTTTACCGTTTACCCAATTTGATGGATAATTAGATTTGCGTTTATTTTTAAAAATATAATTATAATAAGACTTTCTGTAATGTCAAATTAAAATCCTTAATCATCGACAACTAAACGGGTCCTTTTCTCGCGTTCTCGGGACTGAGGTGTGGGATTTATCTGTATGCATCCCTTTAAATTCAAGGATTATAACGAATTTTATGAAGATGATCACTAGTCATAAAATTAAAATTACATAAACAAAAGTAAAGGATTAAGAAATAACCTTCGGTCCTTGCTAATTCGGCCTAAGAACAATATCGCAATGATATTCGCCTATTAGCTGCACCCAAGACGATATGAGATATGCCCTTTGATTATGCTAGAAATCGATCTAAAAAGTTGTTTTTGTGTTTTCTGATGAGAGAGGAGGCAAGGTCAAAAGAAAAGAATTAGGGTAGAAATAAATCTCTCCCTTTCTTTTTACACTGACCGAATTACCGAGTTAATTAGGAAAGAAAATTACTTCCTAATTTTCGGCCATCAGACCGAAATAAGGACTATATGCTCCTTATTTTTGGTCTTTCCAAAAATTTATAAAGTGTGTTAAATTGTCATCTAGTGATGATCGAACCCATGACCTCTTGGCTTGTGTACCCTCACTATTACCACTATGACACATTCAACTTGTTGATATTAAATATAACTGATTATATTTAATTACGAATTAACAGATTAATTCGTCCAAGCTAACATTATATATATTTAATTAAATATAACTTATTATATTTAATTTACGAATTGACAGTTAATTCGTCTCAACTAATATTATTTAATTTTCATTAAACAATTATCTCATCAACACATCGACTAACTTTTTAGTCATTTTGGGCATCAATGTAATTATATTTCTATAACCACATTTCTCAAAAACATCCTATAGGTGTGACCTTTAGGGACCAGTTGATCACCGCCATCTGTATGATAATAACGTCAAACTTTCTAGCAAGCCAACCGTTATTAGGTAAACGTTAATCAACTGATTAAATATACGAAGTATACCCTTGTGAACCTGTAAGAGATTTACAAATATTATCACACTAATTTGTGGAGGACACAAGCTCCAACAAACTCCCACTTGTCCTCACAGTGTATGTGCGATAACCGATTCTCATATCCTATAAAATTTCTCCCACTCAATGTAAAACAATTTGCAAATCTGAATTCACAAAGGTCGTATTTTACAAGCGATCAATATCAAGAGTGGTTTCCCCGACTAGAGAGTAACTTAATTGATAAACGAATCAACATTCGAGCATGGCCATGCATTTCAGTTACAACTCCTCGAGTGGCCCTGAGAAATAACTATACCTGATAAGGGTTGGATATTTTCCTCAACTCGAATCCTGCAGATGTAAGCATAGTATGAAATGACCCAGAAAAAATCTACTTAGCCCCGATTCACGGTAGAGACCGTGAGAAAGAAACCAAAGTCACCCAAAAGCGCTTTAATCTCAAGAGACAGTTGATAGTCAAAAGAATCGACTCTAGGAACACAATGGATGTCCTATCCACGACCTGGCACCGAATGTTATTAAACATTTGGGACTCCATTACGTTGTCACAAAAAGTTATCCTACGAGGTATCGTCATAATCTCGTATCTGTGATCGATTAGTCAACCGTTTAACTTATGGCTCGTTGAACCCACCATCAATCGACTGCACAATATAATAGCCGGAGTTATCAGCTCACATTGGCGATTACGGACCAAAACAAATATAATGTAATTCAGTTCACTTTGTGGCGTTCAATGTTGCCAGTACAATCCACATGAAGAACAAAATATTATATATAAAACGATGAAGTTATAAATAGTATATGAAAAAAGATAATGTATCAAATCCATAATCAAGTACTACAACTCAGGAACATGTTTAATTCCCATGGAATTAACATGCCCTACATGCTTATCATAATTCAACGATTTGGTGAGAGGATCTGCGATGTTATCATCCGTCGCAATCTTGTCAATCACTATCTCTTCTTGCTCCACGTAATCACGGATCAGGTGAGCCTTCCGAAGTACATGTCTAGATTTGTTGCTAAACTTTGACTCCTTAGCCTGGAAGATGGCACCTCTATTGTCACAATAGATGGTGATCGGGTCATTCGAACTAGGAACTACCGAAAGCCCTTGTAAGAATTGACGCATCCATATCGCTTCCTTTGCTGCCTCCGAAGCGGCATAGTACTCGGATTCAGTAGTAGAATCTGCTACAACACTCTGTTTGGAACTCTTCCAGCTGACCGTAGCACCATTAAGAGTGAAGACGAACCCGGACTGAGATTTTGAATCATCTCGATCCGTTTGGAAGCTAGCATCTGCGTAACCGGTTACGCATAGCTTAGTATCGCCTCCATAAGTCAATACCCAATCCTTAGTCCTCCGTAGGTACTTGAGGATATTTTTTACTGCTATCCAGTGTGTTTCACCTGGAGTCTTTTGGTACCGACTCGTCATACTCAATGCATATGCCACGTCTAGACGTGTGCATATCATGGCATACATGATTGATCCTATTGCAGATGCATAAGGAACACGGCTCATGCGCTCAATCCCTTCAGGCGTCGTGGGTGACTGAGACTTGCTCAACTGCATCCCAGTCGTCATAGGAAGGTTCCCCTTCTTGGAGTTGGTCATGCTGAACCTCTCAAGAACCTTATCCAAATAAGACTCCTGACTAAGTGATAACGTCCGTCGTGATCTATCTCGGTAGATACGGATTCCCAATATACATCGTGCCTCACCGGATCTTTCATCCGGAAATGGTTCTTCAACCATTCTTTAACCGAAGATAGGAGAGGAATGTCATTCCCAATCAAGAGTATGTCATCGACATACAATATCAAGAATATAATCTTGCTCCCACTCGACTTGATATATAAGCATGTTTCTTCGACCGATCGAATAAAGCCATACTCTTTTATCACTTGGTCGAAACGATGATTCCAACTCCGAGAAGCTTGCTTAAGTCCATAAATGGAACGCTTAAGCTTGCATACTTTCTTAGGATGCTTAGGATCTATGAAACCTTCGGGTTGCACCATGTACAACTCTTCCTCCAAATAACCGTTTAAGAAGGCGGTTTTCACATCCATTTGTCAAATCTCATAATCATGAAATGCGGCAATCGCTAAGATTATCCGAATGGAACGTAGCATGACTACAGGTGCAAAAATCTCATCATAATGCAATCCTTGCACTTGAGTGAAACCTTTTGCCACAAGTCGTGCCTTATAGATATCTGGTTGCGCGTCTACATAACGCTTTATTTTGTAAAGCCATTTGCGCTGTAGAGGTTTTAACTTATTAGGTAAATCAACTAGATCCCATACGTTATTGTCATACATGGAGTCCATCTCGGATTGCATGGCTTCGAGCCATAGCTTTGAGTCGGAACAGGCCATAGCACCTTTATAGGTTGCGGGTTCATTACTTTCTAGAAGTAAAACGTCATTCTCCTCGACCATACCAATGTATCTGTCCGGAGGATGAGAGTCTCTACCCGACCTCCTAGGTTCCTCAGGAATATTAACCGTATATCAGTTAGAGGTACAGCTTCCTCCATCTATTCCTCGGTTGTTGGTTCTGGAATCTCCGACAGCTCGAAGGTTCAATTACTCGTCTTGTTCTCGAGAAATTCTTTCTCTAAGAACGTCGCACTAGCCGCAACAAAAACTCGATGTTCGGTAGGCGAATAGAAGTAATGACCAAATGTTCCTTTTGGATAACCTATAAAGTATGTCTTGACCGATCACGGGCCGAGCTTATCCTCGTGTCTCCACTTGACATAAGCCTCGCAGCCCCAAACCCGAATAAAGTACAAGTTGGGGACCGTTCCCTTCCACATTTCATATGGAGTCTTGTCGACAGCTTTAGACGGACTTCGATTAAGTATAAGAGCAGCTGACAAAAGAGCATAACCCCATAATGAATCAGGCACTACGGTGTGACTCATCATGGATCGAACCATATCAAGTAAGGTTCGATTTCTCCGTTCGGACACACCATTCAATTGAGGTGTTCCAGGTGGAGTTAACTGCAAAACGATTCCACAGTATTTCAGGTGTTGATCAAACTCATTTGAAAGATATTCGCCACCCCGATCTGAACGGAGTGCTTTAATCTTTCTACCCAGTTAGTTCTGTACCCTATTCTGGTATTCCTTGAATTTCTCAAAGGACTCACTTTTATGCTTCATTAAGTAGACATATCCGTATCTACTCAAATCGTCCGTGAAAGTGATAAAATATCTATAGCCATCTCTAGCGGTAATTGACATAGGTCCACATACGTCCGTATGTATGAGTCCTAATAGGTCACTAGCGCGCATTCCAACACCTTTGAAGGAAATTCGAGTCATCTTGCCAATGAGACATGATTCACACGTGCCATATGTAGAAAATCCGAATGCGGGAATAGTCCCATTATCGACGAGTTTCTTCACGCGTTTCTCATTTATGTGGCCCATTCGACAATGCCATAGATAGGTTTGATCTTTGTCACCTACCTTTAATTTCTTATTATTCATGTGTAATACTTCCGTGGTTTGATCTAAGATATAAATTCCATTCATGGAAACTGCTTTGCCATAAATCATTTCATTAAAAGAGAAAATACAGCTATTATCCTTTATTGAAAATGTAAAACCGTCTTTAGCAAGTACGGAAACAGAAATAATATTCTTAGATAAATTGGGTACATAGTAACAGCTATTTAAAGATAACTCAAAACCACTAGGGAGTTGGATTACATATGTTCCCTTCGAGACTGCAGCAACTCGTGCTCCATTCCCGACTCGCAGGTTCACATCACCCTTTGCGAGAGGTGTGATGTTCTTTAGGCCCTGCAAATGATTACACAGATGAGAACCACAACCAGTATCTAGTACCCAAGTTCCGAAACTTGCATGGTTAATCTCAATCATATGAATATAAGATGACATACCAATAGGAATGACGCGGCCTGCTTTGATGTCCTCACGGTACACGGGACAGTTCCTCCTCCAATGTCCAGTCTTGTGACAATGGTGGCACTCAATGTCACCGCCCTTGCTCTTTGCCTTGCCCTGTGAGCCACTAGTCTCACCAGGTGCACTCTTACCATTTCCTGGCTTCATAAACTTTGGCTTACCTACAGCTAGGTCGTCATGAGCCTTGCCCTTACCTTTACCCTGGTTGCACTACTACAGATACAGGCTATAACAACGGTCAAAAACCGTTGTTATATAAAAAAGCGGACGTTGCTAAAGCGTCCGTTGTAGAAGGTTTTAACAACGGTTAGTTTTCTTAAGGAAATCGTTGTTAAAACTATTAACAACGGTTTTATGTATAAAAACCCGTTGTGGAAAGTGTGACTCAATTTTGGGGGGAAAGTTATAACAACGGGTTTTAATATACAAAACCGTTGTTATAACTAAAGACAACGGGTTGTTTTAAAATATCGTTGTTGTTTGTTCTTAAAAAATAAAAAAAAAAATTAAATTAAATATTACTAGATGCATGCATAATTACGGCCTGTTAGAATTCCGATGCATGCATTATTACTGACATCACTATACATATGAACGGATAATATGGAATGAGAAGGGTTAGTAATAAGATTTGAAGCAGCATTAATGAGAGATATGATGATGATTATGGCACAACTTCCTAACATATATATTAATTAAAAAGCAACTCAACCCACACATTGCTTAGTATAAATACATTGCATATCTCAACTAACATTTCCATTATCTCAATATATTCATCTACAAACCCTAACTGCTAAAACAAACTCTACTTAATCTTTCAAAACAAACTCAAAAAACTCCAACAAAATGAATGATTTCATCCTTAAGACTCTTACCATGATCGAGAACAACAACAACTTCATCCGCCGGTTCCTCCATATTGAGGAAAGTTTCAGGAGCTACCTTGCGGATGCTCGATCCGCACTGAAGCACGCCAAAGAAGATGGCTTGACGGAGCAAAGAAGCGCGATTGCGGCTATATGACGATATAGTAAGCTGCTGAACGGAACCTCCAAATAGCCAAGGAGGAGAGGACGGATACGATAGAGCAGAATAAGATCCTCTATGAAAATATAAGAATTGCATTTTTACATATGTAATTTTTTTTTTAATTTATGTATTTATAAATATATATATATATATATATATATATATATATATATATATATATATATTAATTATGTTTATCTTACTTCTTCATCTTGCTTCTTCATTGTTTTACTAACTAATTATGCGAACAATACTTCAACAAATAACATAATGGTCGATACAAACACATACATGCAAAAGAAATAAATAGAAAAAGAAAATAATGACGATGAAACTAATAGTGACGGCGAGGTTTACCTGATAAATACAGAACGTAATAGACGATGAAATCACAGTGACGGCGAGAAGATAAAGCGACGATGAGAAAGAGAGAAAGAGAGAAAGAGAGTGTGTATGTGTTTTGTGTTTGTTTGTCTGCTGTGTTTGTGTTTGTGTTTGTGTTTGTGTTTGTGTATTAAGGGTTATTGTGTTTTGTGGCTGCAGCAGACTTCTGTTTGTGTGGTTTATAGTATGGAAGGTATTGACAACGGTTATTAAACAACAACCGTTGTGAAATATGTTTTAACAACGGTTGTAAACAATAACCGTTGTGATTACTTTTCACTAACTTTGCGCCAATTTTGCGCCAAATTATTAACAACGGTTGTGCATGTGTGACCCGTTGTTAAAACTAATAACAACGGTTTTTATAACCATACCCGTTGTAATTTATTTTAGTAAAATTCGCGCCATACATTCTACAACGTCTATTGTGATTTTCGTGAATAATCGTTGTTAAAGGGGCGTTGTAGTTGCCTGGATTTGTAGTAGTGTTGGAAATCGTGAAAACATCCTGCTTCATGCTCCCACTCAATTTCATATCCTTCTCGGTCTGTACGAGAAGAGAGTGTAGCTCATGAGGACTCTTTTTCAAGTCATTCATGTAGTAGTTCGCCCTGAAAAGGGCAAAACCATCGTGAAGAGAATGAAGCATTCGGTCAATGACAATGCTCTCACTGATTTTACAATTCAGTGCCTCAAGCTTCTCGACATTCTCAATCATGTGAAGAATGTGTGGGCTAACCGGTTGGCCCTTCTGGAGTTTCGCATCAAAGAAGCGACAGGTATGCTCATATGTAACGATTCTCGGTGCTTTTGAGAACTCGTTAGTGAGCATGGTGAAAATCTTGTTTTCACCTTGGGCAATGAAGCGTCTCTGCAAATTGGTTTCCATTGCAAAGATGAGTACGTTCTTTATCGCACCCGCTTCCATAACGAAGTCACTATAAGCGAGTGACTCGTTGACTCTTGCATTGGGGCCTGGGTTGACCGGTATTGGCTCAATTAAGTACTTGAGCTTACCGTCAGCAATGGCGGCATTCCGTAGTGCCGCCTCCAAGTCCGCAAAGTTGGACCCGTCATTTTTCAGACGTGTGAACTGATTCATCTGGTCCATAAAAATTTTAAGCCAGGACGCGCGATCAAGTGTGGCACTAGGCATTGGGATTGCGTTATTTCCAGCCATTTCGTTGTAACAGTATTATGAAAACAAACGTGTTCTATACACTGCGAGAAGAAGAATAAAAATAATAAGCATGTGCATCGTTTATATTTTTAAGTCTAATGAACTACTGTCATAACGCGAAGACTCAAAACATTTATACAATTGACCTCCCTCAAGAATTATATAAATGATCCCAAGACTCAATTCTCTGTAAATTGATAAGCTAACCTTTTAGCTAATTCTACCGTTAGAATTCTTGGTCGATAAATTTCTGTAAATTCTATATTTAGTCCATCATAATCACGAGAAACTCTTCGGACTATGATGTTGAGGTAAACTAAGTCAACACAACTACTTACCCAACGTAGAAGGGGTCATATTAGGCCTACCGACGAAGAAGGGATTCATAGATGTTCGCCCTTATAAAAACTAATCTCAATTTCTGTTTTAGAGGAAGATCCCATCAACTTTATTTTAATTCATTTTAAGTGAACTAATATATAGCATGCGAGAATGAATAAATTAAGGTGATGGCTTAATAAGTCTGTGACATCTGTATGTCCATGAAAACTAACATACAACCTATATGAGTTAATTTTCATGCATTTTAGTAGTAGGTGGTTTGGTTTTAGGCGGAAAATGATGCATAAACTAACATGTGAATGAAAAGCAATAAGAATGGAAAAAAAATGTAAAACCAGTAAAAGTCCTAATGTGGCCTATCCTATCAAAATGAACAATAAATACAAGTTTGGAATCCATCCTTGGACCCGAGAAGCTTGTCTTGATGTTCCATCTTGATCCATGTAGCGGGAGTGAGCTTCAATCTTCATCTTTAGTCTTTTTTGAAATTACAATAAATAAAATTACATAATTGACCTATTAATTACATTCTAATTTCAAAAACCCAAAAACTAAAGAAAAATAAAGGAGATTCGAGATCTCATAATTACATAAAAAATCATGTTTCCTTCATTACGAAAAGATAATTTGACTAAGGCCACACTAAGTATTACAAATTACAACCGATTGCAAAAATAAATACGTAAATAAATTCATTCAACGATTCATTCAACAAAAGAAAAGCATCAACTAAAAATAATTAAACATGCAAGACATAATTCTTTAATTATGTAGATTAATTTTCCAAACCACCTGTAACACCCCCATTTATTTAAGGGCCTGGACTAGGACTCCTCAGATAAAGAAGGGTGTTACCATCTCGGAAACCCGAGGCGGTAGATAACAAAGGAAAAATAAACAGTACTTTAAATATAAAGTTATAAATGTTTACAACTCAAATGGAACATGTCTCAAAACTGAAAATAAGTCTGATAGCTAAACTGAAATAAAAATGGGCTAGCTTTAAGTCAGGTGATCCATGCTCGCTCCCCTGCCAGTTCTGTATGTCTCAACAACCTGTCAATCTGCTCCCCAGTAAATGGATCATCACAGGCGTACACGAATACACAGGGTCAACCGCGAGGTTGAGTAGGTAATACGATATAATAAAGAATGCAATGATATGATCCTCCAATCTCAACTCCATCACACACATCCCCGAACGCCCACCATACCGATCCCGGCAGACTATATCAATCGACCGTCGTCGATATACCGGCTAAATAGGCCGAGGACACCAGGGCAAGTCCGAGAACCCGCCTGGGCCTTAATCGCAATAATCTCATCTCCTCCAACTCCAACTCCGATGCAAATGCAATGTATGAAACGTATGAAACAATAATGCTCAACAAGATAAATAAGATAATCAGATATGTCATATAATCACCGAACATGCCAACTCTTTATAATCGTAAGAACTCAATCAGTGTATTCCCTTACCTCAGTACTGCAGTCAAATAGTCGGTGCTCAGTAATATTCCACAACAAACTCGCCCTCTCGATATATAGCAAACTCGCCCTCTCGATATATAGCAATAAGAATTTAATCCAGCAGCTCAGAAATACTCGACTCGGAAATCACCACCTAATATTAATAGCATACGATTACTAAACCGACAAGAAACTTAACCCATTTTATCAATTAATCATGCACCTAAACAAGACTCATCATAACTCAATAGAAACCTTAACTTATAGGGCAAATTCGACTTTTCTTATTTTCCAGAACCGGACAGACTTGCTATAAAATACATAACTAATTCTAGAAAAATTAAATCGATGCGAGGCCGATTGGGTTGGAACCATAACACTCTAATATATAGTTCTTATCTCATATACTTTTCCCAAATCCAAACATATCAATGGTTTCCAGACTGATTTCCAAAGGCTGACATAATTCGTCGCATAAAAAGTAAAGACTCATAAAACGAGTTTGACAAATGATTTTTAAGTAAAACCAACGCCTAACTCATCTAAACTCTTTAAATTAAATATATGGAAAAGACCCAGCACCAACTCAATATCTAAATTATGTTTTAGAAGTAATCTTCTAGCCTCTACTGATTCGCGGACTTTTTAGATAGACGTTCACAAATAATTTATTCAGGAACCTACACGGTGAAATGCTACCAATTTTCACTGGCATAAACAAGGCTTGGAATAAACATAAGTCTCTTCTTTAACTTTTTGCATCCGACGACTTTAAGACAGGTAAAACACTCAAATAACACAGACCAACGAATCTGTAAATTGCTGTAACTATTTTATTCATTTATCTCATACAATTTATAATCAAAACCCCCAAACCAATTTCTAGGGTTACAAAAATTATTCCAATACTACTATAATTATGCTAATAATTGAATAAAGAGGTAATAGGATAGTCTACTTACGAAAAAGGATGAGAATAGGCTGAGAAATCGCCTCGCAATGCCTCACGAGTTCTTCACACACGGCTCCCTCTTCTCTCTTTTCTCTCTTTTCTCATGGTTAAAGTGAATATGGTGATAGGGAGATTAGGGTTTGGTTAGATGAGTTATACGTATAGAATAGGTGCTATTAAGACGATACGGGCCTAGCCTAGTTAGATTAATTAAAACCCGAGTCACATAGTTACCCGAGTCACAAATACACTACACGACCCACCTGGTAACTCGGCTTAATATAATATCATATTAAAATACCGGGTATTAAAGTATACCCTCCTTAAGAGAAACTTCGTCCCGAAGTTTACCCTCTCCTACCAACCAACGAAAACGAATTATGAAACGCATATACAATAGTATGTAAGGCACCCACCAAATTGAATATTAAACGCAGTATTACATTCCACCCTCCTTAAAATAAACTTCGTCCCCGAAGTTTAACCATAACAGAAACACATCATGAAACACTCCAACATAACCCACACAACGCATAACCAATATAGCCAAACTGAGAAATCACACATGAAGGTATAAAGATTTTACAATCCTACCCTCCTTAAACATGGTTACGTCCCCGTAACCTTCATTATTATAACAAAAGTTCTCAAACTACTGCTAACAACTGAAAGAGGATAAAAGATTCACAACTCACGCTCAAGTTAACTAATCCCTACTAAAGACAATCAATATACAAGCTCTCTCAAGGAAGCTACAGTTACTGCTGCTACAGCACATCGCCACGGATCGGAGCAAAAGCCACGTTGAATAACTTAAGACATTTCAGTATTAATCTAGACACTCTTCATACCAATCAATACATGCAATAACATTCACAGGATCTGCTTGTCAATCTAATTTATACATTACTACTCAGGTTACAAAGATGAAGATGCCTAGGTGCTCACATATGGTTCATGTCAAATAACATCGTTTCATCAAGGTTACTAAGCAAGATCACTAACGTAACATACCACGATAATCCTATCAGGCGTATTCTCGTGGCAGCATATTTTCCAAGAAATATTGGTAACATTTATTCATGTGAATAATCAAATTATGAATGGAACAATGCTTTACAAGGTTACCAGTAAAAATCATTAGTAATTATTCATTTCACTAATCATTGTAATCTCATACCTTAGAAACATAGGGAATCAATCAACATAAGAAAAGAATTAGGGTCAAAACTTAATAAATCGATTTATGAAAATTTGTAACCTAATAGGTCGATCGACTTTCCTTTACATAATCGTACTGATTTAGGTCAAGACACGAATCACCAATAAAATGAAGACAACCAGTTTTAAAGATACTTATCATCCTAGAAATATTTTTAATCCTTATAACAAAGGGTTTGGGATTTATTCACGAATGACGAATGCACATTGATTGGCAAATTTTACAAACTTATTGGTCGAGTCAATCAAGCGAGTAAACAGCGATATTGGAAAGTTAACATACAAGACTATCATACATAAAATTTTGTTCTTGGTGTTAAATATATTTAAACTGCACCCAACACAATCACATAAAAGATTAAATGTATTTAACTACACCAATTTTACAAATATTCATTACATATCATGCTAATATCAACATACCATGTTAACACATAACTCACTTAAATCACCACATTACATTTCCCGTTTTGACATTCGTAACTAACCACAACCCACCAATTCACTACATGAACGAACAACATGACTAAATTAACCCACTATTTGTGACTCCGTTCTAGCTTCATTCCTCCAGACTAGCAAATATCATGAAACCATACAACCGGAATGGCTGGAAATCTCATTCGAATTTATACTCACACGACAAAATTTAACTTCATTTTCAAAACTTTTACTTTCATACTGGACGGTGAATAACTTTCTTAACATAAATCTTATAACAGAGCCGTCCATAGAATTCATTTATAGCTTACTACGAAACTCAAAATCAGATAAACTTAATTCAATTCCTTCAAACAATACAAGCTTAGATGTCGACTCATATTTCATAATTTACAGGTTCATCTTATTCATTTCAGTCCTATCTTTACTAATGAACGACTATTACCTCAACATCAGGATTTTAGTTGCACTTCTTTACTCAGTTATATTCACGGCTAACACGACTACAGCATTTAATCGGAGACCTTTTAGATAGTACACATTCCCTGGTGACGTCTCATCAAAGCATACGATTCGTACCATAAGGTAAAGCAAGTAACTACAAATTAACTGTGTTCAATCAAAATTTTACCTCCTTATTACAGATCTATTTATCACAGGTTGCATGGTCACACAAAAGTATAAGTACCAACTCAATCACATGTTAAATTTTAAAATGATTTATCACGTCATAAGAACTAGACAAGAGTCTAACCATATAGTCAATATAAGTAGATTATTAGTTTAGATCGGAGGCACATTATAAAATTCCCAGTTAAACTCCTTACGGAACCATCGACTGTGCGTCATGAGTAATTAACTTAATAATGTAGAAGTCAAACAACTGAGATTCCAATTGAGTATTAATAGTTATATTACACATACTTGCTTAATACAACTTAGTTCTTTTTTGCTTCACGGTATCTTATAACGATCACAATTATCAATTCGAAACATGGTATACTATTGGTATACAAATTAATCAGTTTGACTCGTGACTCACGGTTTGCTCTTCTCTACACTCTATTTTCACTGTCCATGTCAAACATTTTATCAAATAAATCCAAGATTAACATTCCTCATTACTTCATATAAATTTATAACCAACCAAGCTGCTTTAACATCCACATCACAATTGACAAGTTTCGAGGTCTCTAAACTAGTTAAACATCCTTAATATACACAAAATGAAGTTATCTCTCGGGATTAATTATGCATACTCATATTTAATAATCACACCAATCAGAATAGCTACTACCTTTAGACCAGAACCCAACACCTTGAGCCAACAAACATTCAAACATTTTTCATCATTTCCAATATCAAGCTTTATTCTTAAACTCTGAAATTCATTATTAGGTGATATCTAATCCTTACTGTCAGGAACTATCCCGTACTAATGTGTCACATCTTAAGCATACAATTTAAATAATATATTAACAACGAAACATCACACATTCACTCAATCCTACACCATATGCCAATTCATGTCCTCCTTAAAACATGGTTACATCACATAATTCATATTTGATTAAACTTTTATATGAAACTCACATAACTTACAATTTCAACAATCAAACATCATGCAACAACTTTCAAAATTCATAACTAAATAACCGCTTAGCTATTTCGCGAGCTATTATCGTTTT
This sequence comes from Silene latifolia, assembly GCF_048544455.1. NCBI lineage: Eukaryota > Viridiplantae > Streptophyta > Magnoliopsida > Caryophyllales > Caryophyllaceae > Silene > Silene latifolia. Next base: position 53,815,630 of record NC_133533.1, read on the forward strand.
TAGGAAATATAATGAATTAACTAATCATAGGAAAGAAAATCAATTGCAAAGCTTAAGGAATTTGTTTATAACAAATTTTACAACTCAATTGGTCGGGACAAAAACTTTACAGCAATTAGACAGAAAATTGGGCAACTTGCAAAAATCACTATTAAATAACGACTCGTTAAGATTTTACGTGGCTTATCATTTTGAAAACGTGAATGAATATTCTAAACAGTAGAGTTAGAATTATGCATATACAATAAACACGTTTTAAATGGTTTCTTTCTCAAAAACATGGGTCGAAACAGAATGCAAGTAACAATCGACCCTTTGTCAACTAAAATATTTATTTCTCTCAAAATATAATTCATATTAGCATGAAACTAAAAGCATTGGAAAGCTAAATCAGAACGTTATCACACATAAAATTTTCACCATCATATAGAGAAAACATTTTAGATGGCAGCCTGTACAAACAAGGTAACATTCTGGAATTTATTAAAAATTTTGGTTCCTTTAAATTATTTCACATTATCACACAACCATTCTTCCTCCAACACATGTTACATATCATTTGAAGCATAGAAATCACGTTGCACCATATACATGTAATTGCCATCTAGAAAACGGTAAAGATTGCGAAACCGAAAATAAAATCAACTAAATAACTCAATAATCATGTATGTATAGACAATGCATTAGTTTCTCATCGTAACAATCACAACTTATTTAAATACGAAAATATATCCTAGAAATCACTAAGGTGTCACTTATTGAATACTAACCTTATAACTAAATTAAATGTATATAATTAGACGTAAAAAAAATTGGCATGAAATTTTCAACACACAACTATATAACATTCATGGCTTAGGGCAACTCATTCCACATACCACTAGACATGGATTGCTAAGGCAATTAGTAGAATAATAACAATCATAAATCTCAAAATTCGATCACATTTGCCTAGTAAGCAAAACAGTAAACTCTTGCAAAGAATAAGACATTCAACAAGAAGTATATACACACTTAGAATAACAGCAAAACAATTATCAACGGACACGACACCTGTTTCGGTCTACTAGCTTTACACATAGGACTTAACTTGATTCTTCATCCTGTAACAACATAGCCTGGTTGGCTCTACTAACCATTCCAGTCAATCAGGGTCATATCCCTCCTACATCTAACCTCTTAGGTAGCTATAGCTTATGGTGCCTCTATGATCAACTCATTAAGCATATCACTATATTATATCTCTACCTAAGGGTTCAGGGATCAGAAAGCCGCATGCATATCATCATATAATTCATAATTCACAACTCATGTCATCCATACACTAAAATTTCACTCAATTATTCAAATAAGTCAGCATGCCAATATCAACCATATTCTTTCATTGCACATCTTTAACCATGTATCACATCATTACTTACCTCATTCCGTTCTGCAAAACCGTTAGTATAATATAGGCAAGGTCGATCCTTTATTTTGTTACTACCCACTCTCTGCATCACTCAAGGTTTACCAGGTTAGACTGAAAGGGCCAGTGGCTTGGTTTGAGGGGGCCCTAACTCATTCCAATCCTGGGGCTCCTAACGATTACTAGCCTGGGTTCATTTTATTTGACTCTTCCTATGTTCATTATTTTTGTTCATTTGTTTTTAGGCCTGAGGATCGTTCGCTCTGATACCACTTTGTAACACCCCCATTTATTTAAGGGCCTGGACTAGGACTCCTGAGATAAAGAATGGTGTTACCATCTCGGAAACCTGAGGCAGTAGATAACTAAGGAAAAATAAACAGTACTTTAAATAGAAAGTTATAAATGTTTACAACTCAAATGGAACATGTCTCAAAACCGAAAATAAGTCGATAGCTAAACGAAATAAAAATGGGCTAGCTCTAAGTCGGGTGATCCATGCTCGCTCCCCTGCCCGACTCCGTATGTCTCAACAACTTGTCAATCTGCTCCCCGTAAATGGATCATCACAGCGTACACGAATACACGGGGTCAACCGTGAGGTTGAGTAGGTAATATGATATAATAAAGAATGCAATGATATGATCCTCCAATCTCAACTCCATCACACACATCCCCGAACGCCTGACCATACCGATCCCCGCAGACTATATCAATCGACCGTCGTCGATATACCGACTAAATCGGCGAGGACACCAGGGCAAGTCTGCGAGAACCCGCTGGGCCTTAATCGCAATAATATCATCTCCTCCAACTCCAACTCCGATGCAAATGCAATGTATGAAACGTATGAAACGTATGAAACAATAATGCTCAACAAGATAAATAAGATAATCAGATATGTCATATAATCACCGAACATGCCAACTCTTTATAATCGTAAGAACTCAATCAGTGTATTCCCCTACCTCAGATCTTTGCAGTCAAATAGTCGGTGCTCGTAATATTCCACAACAAACTCGCCCTCTCGATATATAGCAATAAGAATTTAATCCAAGAACTGAAATACTCGACACGGAAATCACCACCTAATATTAATAGCATACGATTACTAAACCGACAAGAAACTTAACCCATTTTATCAATTAATCATGCACCTAAACAAGACTCATCATAACTCAATAGAAACCTTAACTTATAGGGCAAATTCGACTTTTCTTATTTTCCAGAACCGGACAGACTTGCTATAAAATACATAACTAATTCTAGGAAAATTAAATCGATGCGAGGCCGAATGGGTTGGAACCATAACACTCTAATTTACAGTTCTTATCTCATATACTTTTCCCAAATCCAAACATATCGATGGTTTCCAGACTGATTTCCAAAGGCTAACATAATTCGTCGCATAAAAAGTAAAGACTCATAAAACGAGTTTGACAAATGATTTTTAAGTAAAACCAACGCCTAACTCATCTAAACTCTTTAAATTAAATATATGAAAAAGACCCAGGACCAACTCAATATCTAAATTATGTTTTAGAAGTAATCTTCTAGCCTCTACTGATTCGCGGACGTTTTAGATAGACGTTCACAAATAATTTATTCAGGAAAAATTACACGGTGAAATACTACCAATTTTCACAGGCATAAACTAGGCTTGGAATAAACATGAGTCTCTTCTTTAACTTTTTGCATCCGACGACTTTAAGACAGGTAAAACACTCAAATAACACAGACCAACGAATCTGTAAATTGCTGTAACTATTTTATTCATTTATCTCGTACAATTTATAATCAAAACCCCCAAACCAATTTCTAGGGTTACAAAAATTATTCCAATACTACTATAATTATGCTAATAATTGAATAAAGAGGTAATAGGATAGTCTACTTACGAAAAAGGATGAGAATAGGCTGAGAAATCGCCTCGCAATGCCTCACGAGTTCTTCACACACGGCTCTCCCTCTTCTCTCTTTTCTCTCTTTTCTCATGGTTAAAGTGAATATGGTGATAGGGAGATTAGGGTTTGGTTAGATGAGTTATACGTATAGAATAGATGCTATTAAGACGATACGGGCCTAGCCTAGTTAGATTAATTAAAACCCAAGTCACGTAGTTACCCGAGTCACAAATACACTACACGACCCAGCTGGTAACTCGGCCTAATATAATATCATATTAAAATACCGGGTATTACACCACCTATTTAATTGATCAAATTAAGTAACAATTCCTCAATTAATCACATTAATTTTAATCTTAATTCATATTAAACTTGTAATATGAATTTAATCCATCAATATTTTAAACTTCTTTAAAATAATTAGGTATCTAATAATTATGAACCGCTTCACAATAATTAATTTGCCAAAACAAAACAAAAATAAAAACCACTTTTTTTTTTTTATAGTCTCGGCAAAACGAAAAAAAAACAGAATTTTTTTTTTTTTTTTATAATTCTGTCCAGTTCGTGAACAGTAACAGAAACGAAAAAAAAAAAATTTTAATCTTTTCTCGGCAAAACCAAGAGGAAAAACAAAACAGCCCGTTTTTTTTCTTTCTTCTCGTGGTTTTTCTGTTTAAACCGTAACAAACAAAATTTTTTTTTTTTTATATGCTGCCTCTGTGAACAGTACCCGTAGCGTGAACAGTAACAAGAAAGAAAAAAACTTTCTTTTCTCGGACGCTTTTCAAATCGGCATAAACAAAACAGCCGCAAAAAAAGCTTTAATCGGTTTTTCAGGAGAAACTGAAAGAAAAAAACAGAAATTTTTTTTTAAAAAAAAAAAATTACTGTTCATCCGTGAGCAGTACGGAAACGAAAAAAAAAATATTCCACGGCTCAAAAAAAAATCCAACCGATTACATTTTTTTCTCGCAAACCCTAATTATTGTTTACAAACAATTTTATGAAAATCATCAAAATTAAAATTCGTGGCCTCGGCTCTAGCTAATACCACTTGTGGGATTTATCTGTATGCATCCCTTTAAATTCAAGGATTATAACGAATTTTATGAAGATGATCACTAGTCATAAAATTAAAATTACATAAACAAAAGTAAAGGATTAAGAAACAACCTTCGGTCCTTGCTAATTCGGCCTAAGAACAATATCGCAATGATATTCGCCTATTAGCTGCACCCAAGACGATATGAGATATGCCCTTTGATTATGCTAGAAATCGATCTAAAATTTTCTGTACAATTTAATTGTTTTTGTGTTTTCTGATGAGAGAGGAGGCAAGGTCAAAAGAAAAGAATTAGGGTAGAAATAAATCTCTCCCTTTCTTTTTATACTGACCGAATTATCGAGTTAATTAGGAAAGAAAATTACTTCCTAATTAGAAATATATAAAGTGTGTTAAATTGTCATCTAGTGAGGATCGAACTCATGACCTCTCGGCTTGTGTACCCTCACTATTACCACTATGACACATTCAACTTGTTGATATTAAATATAATTGATTATATTTAATTACGAATTAACAGATTAATTCGTCCAAGCTAACATTATATATATTTAATTAAATATCTTATTATATTTAATTTACGAATTGACAGTTAATTCGTCTCAACTAATATTATTTAATTTTCATTAAACAATTATCTCATCAACACATCGACTAACTTTTTAGTCATTTTGGGCATCAATGTAATTATATTTCTATAACCACATTTCTCAAAAACATCCTATAGGTGTGACCTTTAGGGACCAGTTGATCACCGCCATCTGTATGATAATAACGTCAAACTTTCTAGCAAGTCAACCGTTATTAGGTAAACGTTAATCAACTGATTAAATATACGAAGTATACCCTTGTGAACCTGTAAGAGATTTACAAATGTTATCACACTAATTTGTGGAGGATACAAGCTCCAACACGAGGATAGGTTGGATCGGGCAAGGTGCCAGCAATCCGGCTTACAAAAGGCAGCTGCTGCAGTAGAGGTAGCTTCCCAGCTCTTATATAGTGGTAGAGCTAAAATCTGAACTTAGTAGCGACAAATGGTACAAAACGGAATTGAAAAATCATAAAAAATATATAATATTTTTCGAAAATTACACCCATAAAATGTCACATTTATCAAATATTGCTTCCATTTAACGACTTTAGTCAATAAAATGAAAATATTCCATTCAAAATTTGAAATTTTGTACTAACTTTTACTATTTATAACTATATCGTCTTTACCCTTATTATATTGAAGACTTCAATTGCACCGAGAGGGAGAAAGGGATTTAACAAATTTGGGAGAAAGGAGGTGAATTTAACAAATTTGGGAGGAAGAGTTGATTTAAATTAAGCATATAATAAGGCTAAGGGTAACATAGTCATATGCAAGGAAAATTAGTACCAAATTTCAAATTTTGGAGGAAATATTTCTCTTTGGTTTGGCGGAAATCACTGAATGGGAGCAGTATTTGAAAAGAGTTATATTTTATGGAAGTAAGTTTCTAAAAAAAATTATATGAGAGAGTAAGTTTCAAAAAATAAATTATATAAAAGAGTAATAATCAATTTACCCTAAAAACTAACGTAACTAACTAAAAATTGCGAAATATCCATGCTCGTACTAGCCCACTCGACTACTGTCACTTATTCACTGCTTTTATGTTACCTAAAAAACATATGTACCAGTGTAGGATTGTAGATCCACGTCCTGGGCAGTACTACGTTGTCTTCGAGCATGTACAATAGAGAGGATTACCCCTTCTTTTAGCACTCTCTCATCTAAGAGAAAGTCATTTCTATTGTGGACAGTGGCGGTTCTAGGATTAGATGGAAGGGGGTGCGTAAATTTTTCTAACAATGAAAATATCGAGTTATATGGAAAAAAATACTATTTAGTTGGATAAAATGTATGATATATAACATTAAACAAAAATTGTTCAATATAAGGATCGAACTCATGACCTCTAACTAAGAAATAGTCTTAAAAACCACTACACCCACATAATTAATGTGCTCCTTTACTAAAGAATATTGTAGTTATTTTTCGGGGAAGGGGGTGCAGATGAACCCCCTGCACCCACGCCAAAAACGCCTATGATTGTGGACATACTAGTATGCATCCTCTTAGTAAGAGAAAGATATCTTCTTCCTCTAATTTTTGAGGAAAGTTAATCTTGGCCCTTGTGCCCACTAACCAATCCTTATTTGCTATGTGCCTAATAATTTATTTATTTATTAAGTTTGTAGATTATTTAAAGTAAGAATAATAATAATTTTAGAAGATCCTCTTTATTGTAGTAAAAAATAAGAGAAGATTTAAGGAAGATGATGGTGAAAATGAAAAATAAAGTAAATGAAAAACCAATTGAGGTGTCATAAAAATAGTGGGGGAATGAAAAAAAATAAGAGGATCATTTCATACTCTTTATTGTACATGCTTTTATGACTTAAATGTTGTTTATTTCTATGTTAATTACAACCTTTTATTTAACTTATTGGCATAGTACGTAACTAGGTTAGATCCCGTGCATTAAATGCACGTCTTATAGAATTATTTTTATTTCTACTAAATTACATATATAATAGTGGTATTTCATTAGTTGTTCATTTTTCTCGCCAATGTATTTTGCTTTGAGAAATAAAAAGTTGAAATTGAAAATTAATTAAGAAAATTGAGTAGCATGTTGAAATGTATTTTTGAAAAAGAATATTTTTCTATACCGCAAAATTAATGATTCCAAATTAAATTTTCTCAATCTTTGGCCTGAAAGTAATTAAAATGGTTTATAATTTTTTATTATCCCTAGTATGAGTCAAATTATTCTCAAATAATAGCATCAGTCAAATATTTTGTAATTCATAGTTTGATACAATTTTTTTTATATTTAAATTAAAAGATTATAGATTAGAGTTAGTTAAAAAAAATATAATTTGATGAAATGATTAATCTTTATGAAAAGATAATAATTTAATGAAATAAATTATTATAATTATTAGCTTCCTTACATAGTTAATGTATATATAATTGATATTAGCTACCTTATTTAAAAAGATGCTTTTTGGAGGGAAAATTTGTGAGGATGCCTATTCATTTAGTAAATAGGGGATTCCTGTCTTTTAGTCAGCAGAGGTGTAAGGAGGCGTTTGTTTCGTGCATGAGTATGAGTTTGGAATCAGGAATCATACCTGGGTGGTATGGGGTTGGAACTTGATTCCTCATACCGTGCGTTTGTTTCAATTCTGAGCGGTATGGGTTTGGAGTTCAATTAAAAGTTAAAATCAGTAAAATAAAATATTTTAAATCGAAATTTTTAGTATTATAAAATCTAGAAAATAAAAATTTAATCAAAAAAGTATATAGATGATTTGATTTATATTATGCTATAATTTTTATTTCACATTTTTGCTTATTTTAATTTCATTCCCGTGGGTATCAATTTCATACTCACCCCCTCCTTGGATATGAGAAACTCATACTTATGAGTTTGAGGTATGGATATAAAACCCTCACATTTGCAAACCAAACAAATAGTATGGGTTTAGATCATTCTAAACCCATACCTCATATTTCTTACAAGTGAACCAAACACCCCCTAATAAATTTAAAATACAATAAATTCATACTCCGTCATCCGTGTAATGTCCATGTACCTACCTTAAAAATTGAAGAAGTCTCACCTATTAGTCTATGACTAGGTAAATGAAGTTTGTACTATTACAACGTAGTATCGGCCATATAAGAAAAGGAAAAAAAAAAAAAGGATTATTTTATGGTAAAAATTAAAAAAAGTGTTCTTTATATGTCAAAAATTGACTACTTTTGTGATAAAAATGATCACTTTATGAAATACTTAAGTTCGATCACTAACATGGTGAACCCTACTTAAACCGAAGTTAATTTAGACAACTTTAAGTTATACTCCTATTTACTCTGTATTAGTACCTTAAAGACTTATGTTAGTTGCGTAATATGTATGTCACTATGTACATACGTCTTTGGATGTAGTCAGAAGACTCAGAACCACTCTCATGAAATACTCCGTACGTAACAACTTGAAATTAAGAAATTCTTAAATTAAATCAACACAATTAAGTTGGGATATACATAAAAAGACAATAGAATCAACTAGATTTTTTTATTATAGTATTATTTTTGAGTGAAAATCAACTGGGATTTAGCTGGAAAAATTCTTGAGAATCAAAAGCCAATGGGGCACGCACCCAAAAAAGTTGGTCTCTTGTGATCGAGAGTCTCAGCAGGGAACAAACCAATAATTTTATATCATAAAGTAAGATAGAGGAAACAATAGTACAATTAAACTTTTATGTGGCTATTTTGAATTTGAAAGAAAAGTTGAGGCCTAAAGCGTAGGGGAAAACAGTAGGTCTTTCTTCAGACGGTCGATTCCGTCTAAAGGTTTTATAAGGGTCGTATATAATCATTTTTATGGTAAGATGTGACCTTTTTAATTGGTAATACAGTTTTGAAATGAGAATTTGTGTTAAAGAAATTGTATTACAAAGTGATCAAAGTTAGTAATTTCATCTAGTTATTTTATAGGCAAAAAAAATTAAGTTGATCCCTCAAAGCTTAAACCAACTTATTTAAGTAAAAGTTGTTAATGATTTTTGTTCCCCTCCATGGAAAATATCGCATTGTAATTAATTAATGGAACATGTGTTTGTATCAATTACTACTAGGTTAATGCCATCATATATACTCATAGTTAAAATGTGCATGTGTATGAGTACATTATTAGGTTATACAAATGCGTGTAAAATGTATATTATTACATTTGATGTAGTTCTTTAAAAAATGAATTAAGAAAATATTTTGATGAATGAGTTAAAAAGTTTGAAATTGAGATTAAATTGTTGGATACCACCTTCAACGACTTACGACCTTATCCTTGAAAGAAGATATCGGTATATTACCATCTAAGCACGAATAGTAATTTTTGTTATCAATGGATGACTTTAGTTATGTTGGAAAGAGATTTAATGTCGGCAGGTTTTTCATATTTCAGTAAAATTTATCATCCAATTCTCGTGAAGCAATTATTAACCATTTAATATTTATTCATGAAGTTTACAGCTTAAACCTCATCAACCTGCCTTAGACCATCCCCAAGTAAGGGTCGCACTAACTAGGTCACGACCCGTTTTTACTCTTAATCACACCTTAGTTATCTTAACCCACTTTTACCCTCCCAAGCAGAAGGTCACGACCTAGGTTACCAACTCAATCATTTCTCACAATCTCTACCCCACCAAAACTTTTTTTTTATTTTTTTAACTATCAAATCTTATAAATCCTCATTAAAATAATAATTATATATTAATTGTTTTTAATTTTAACCATATTAAATAAACAAAATAATTTGAGTACATTAAAATGTTTTTTTTTTTTTAAAAAAAAGGACAAGGAAAAACGTGGTTTAACCACATCCTCACACATCCACCATCAATTCATCCCCAAATCAACTCATAAACAAAATTTTGGCTCCTTCAGTATTTACCATCACCGCCAACTCTTTCTAATTTTACCTTACAATTTCCCTAAAATCACTTATCACCAACTTCAAATCATTCATCCTTCCAATTATCCCCAAATCAATTATTCCTTTCCCCAAATCAGTTATCCTCTTCATCAGGTAATATTTCATTTATAATTTTGATGTATTAATTTTTTTCCCCAATTTTCTGTATGAATAAATTCGTGTTTATGTTTTGTTTTGAAATTACTTATAATTTTAGGGTTATTTTTAAATATGATATAATGGAGTATTAATTAGAATATAAAAAATAAATAAAAGTGGGTAAAAAAATATCAAATTTGAGTTTTTTTGATAGAGAATCAAAAGATGCAGTCATTTTTTTTATGCTCGTAATTTATTTTATTTTGATTTAATCTACAATTCTCATTTAGTTTATTTACAAATTAATATATCACTTTTGCAGGCATGGAGGAAATCAAACAAAATACAGCAGGCTACACTGACGTATTTTCTTAGCTTGTACTGTTGATTTTTTGGGGAACCAATAAGAGCATAACACCTAAGAGGTCATGGAAGAGAAGCAGAGGTCACCAAGTGACCTGCCTTAGCAAGAGGTCGTGCTAATTTTTTTCTTAATGGATGATTAAGGAGACCCACCCCCCTCATGACCTAGGTCATGACCTTGCTTGGGGGTGGTCTTACCGTTACTCCAAAATTTGCCACGAATTATAGTATACAATTTTAGGCCCTGTTCTTTTGGACTGAAACGAATCTGATCTGAACTGAACTGAACTTATAGGATCTGAATCGAATCGAATCGAACTTATAGGATCTCGAATCGAACTTATAGGATCCGAAGCGATCTGAACTTATAGGATCGAATCGAACTTATAGGATCGAATGAATTGAACTTATAAGATCGAACTTTTTCGAATCGAACTTATAGGAATAGAACTTAACTTTATTTTATTTTATTTTATTTAACTTAACTATTATTATTATTATTATTATTATTATTATTATTATTATTATTATTATTATTATTATTATTATTATTATTATTATTATTATTATTATTATTATTACTTGTCAAGAGAGAACATTGATAAAAAAAATTATAGTCTAAAACACAAGGTAAAATAATAACATTTTTCCGCTTTATATGCATTGGTTTGTTCATACATTATACTACGATTACATTTCGATAACAAATAAATCACATATTATATCTTTTTTTCTAACCATTTATTTCCATATTATCATAATTCTCATCACTTTCATCTTCACTATCACTCTCAACAACAGATTCATTGTCTCGCCAAATATTTTTGACTATGTTGTTTCGTACCTAATGTAATACTCCGTATTTATGGTCTTGGGGGTACTCTATCGAGTAGCCCTTACTCTGTCGAGTAGGGGTGTGTCGCAGAATAAAATAGTTTCGACTGTTGGGCACTCGATCGAGTAGTGGGGCACTCGATCAGTAGGGGTACTCGATCGAGTACCTTGGGTACTCGATCGAGTGTCAGGTTTATCGGGGGAATTTTCTCGGGTTTTGTTAATTACGCGATTAAGGTATATAAACATATTCGTCTTTATTCTAAAACACTTTTGCCAAAACCTAAAACCTGTTTAAGAGAGAAAGCAGTTGGTCCTTCTTCCTAATCGCGTTCTTGACAATTCCCGGAGATCAGACGGTCGGTTTGCATCGTAGTTTGTGTCGTTGGATTCCTTGCGTCAAGGGTAAGCTTCTAGCATAATTTTTATAACGTTTTGTTGAGATTAGTGAAACCCTAATTTAGTAATTGGGGGTTTTTATGAATAAGTGATTGAATAGTAGTATTCATGTGTATATGTTAGGAGGAGAGTTCATAGAAGAGGCGTTTTGAGACATTTTGTAGATAATGCCGCTTGTGTGCTTTCCAGGTAGGATTTCCTACTCAGTATTAGTCCCATAATGGGATATTGGTGATGTGCTGTAGTTAGTTAATTGATTTGATGATTGTAATTGTGTTTGTGATTGTGGTTGTGTTGTTGATGGTTCTCGAGATGCGTTCTCGGCTGAGTGGGGTCACTTGCGGGAGTGATCTCACGCCCTAGTTTCGCCCTTAGTGGAACCCGCCACGAAAGGGGATGTGCACATTAATGGACAGGGTTATCGCTCGTACGATGAGCGGGGCTTAGGTGGGAACGGCTGCGGTCCCCACTGGGGTAGTCCGGTGGACGATCGGTGATTGAGACGGTTGGGTGGATGTGTGTGTGTGTGGCGATTCATTTGTCTGTTTGTCTTATTGTTGTTATCTGTTTTGATTGTGTGATTAATCGACCCGGTGTTGTTTTGAAAACTGCGGTGATCCATTCGGGGATGGTGAGCAGATATTGAGCAGGTATAGAGATGATACGGGATAGCTGGGATGGCCACGACATGACGATAGAGTCTTCCGCTGTAGTTTAGCTTTTATTTACATTTCAGTTTGAGTAGACAGTTTGGAATTATGTATCTTACTATCAGTTTGGGTTTCAAGGATTGTATTCATTCATTAAACGATTAATAATAAATGTTGTTTCTTTATCATTTGTTGTTTGATTATCATACCTCGGGCAACCGAGATGGTGATATCTCCATACGAGTGGTCTGGTAAGGCGCTCGGAGTATGGGGGTGTTACAAATGGTATCAGAGCGACGATCCGAAACTGTAACCAATGAACTTAATGAACGTAGAGAGTCAATTAAAATGAACCCGGGGTAAAAGTTGTAGGAGCTAGTGCAAAGGCTTGGGAGACGTCCTAAAGTCGCAAGGGGTCGCCCTACAACTTTGAACCGGTCACGTGGGGAAAATGTGTTTGAGTCATGTATGTGCTTAGTAACTTGTGCAATAAAGTGATGAAGTGTGTTGAATGTTTGGTGTTGAAATAGGAAGTTGAGCATGTGAAAGAAAATGATATGTGAACATGTTAATGAAATGATAACATGTTGGATGTTTATAATGTGGCTTTAATAGCATGATGAATTGATTTTGTTGATTAGTAGAATGGATGCGTAGCCTATTTGTTAGAATATAATGAGGTTTGATAAAGTTGGCATGTTAGTATACGAATAACATGCGGGTAGCTTGTACGTATTGGGGGTACTTGATCGAGTGAGACGGACTCGATCGGGTAGGTTTTAGCGATTTTGAGTCGAAAGCGAGTTTTGGGGCACTCGATCGAGTAACTAGGGTACTCGATCGAGTAGGGGGTCACTCGATCGAGTAGCCTAGATACTCGATCGAGTGGGTTAGAGATCAGAAGGCCTGGTTAGTTCTGGAGTTCGGGTACTCGATCGAGTACTTGGGGGCACTCGATCGAGTAACCCGCTACTCGATCGAGTGGGTCTGGATACTCGATCGAGTAGGTGCTGGGCAACGCGTGTTCGTGTTTTGAGGTTTAGTACGCGTGTTTATGTTTACCCCTTTCTTCTATAGCTTCAAGATGCCGCCAAAGAGAAATGCCTTGTACGCGAGAGCGGAGCTTATGACTACGGATGACATCGTTAAGATGTTGGAACACCAAGACGCGCTCACAGAGACCCTGAAGAGAGTGAACGAGGACAAGGATAAGAGTAAGGAAAAGGAGGTTGACCATGCTAAAGTCAGCCTCTATATCGCGAGGTTTAACCCGAAGGAGTACAAGGGGGTTGAGGAACCTAATCACCTTGATAGTTGGCTGAGGGAGATGGAGAACATACTAGATTTAGTTCGTTGTCCGGATGAGATGAGAGTGGATCAGGCTGCATTTTATCTGAGGGAGGCAGCTGGCAAGTGGTGGGATTCGGTGAAAGTGAGTGCCAAGGAGTTATATACCAACCAGGGGTTACCTGCTATACCTTGGGAGGAGTTTCGTAGGGCTGTGAGGAAGGAGTTCGTGCGAGCATGTGAGGAGTAAGTTGAGGGAGGAGTTCGACAAGTTTAAGATGACGAATTTGAGATGTCGTGGTGAATACTACGAGACAGTTCAATGAGAAATCCGGATATCTTTGAGGACATGGGTTTGAGTGAGGAGAACCTGGCTTTGAGGTTTGAGAGAGGGCTAACCACGACAATTATGGATAAGTTACCCGTGGGAGTCCTTACTGATGTGAAGGAAGCATATGAGAGGGCTGGGAGAGCTGAGAGGCTAGTGGAGATGGCTAAGGAGAGGTTAGGTGGAGAGAAGAGGAAGTCGGAGAGCGAGGGTGGTGGCCAATCTAATTTCAAGAAAGGCAACCACAATCAATCTAAGGGGTTTTCTTAAGGTCGGGTTCGATCTTTGGAACTTCCTTTGGGAGAGGTCGTGGGAGTGTGAGCAACGGTGGGGAGTGACTGCTTTGGATGTGGTGGCGTAGGCCCACAAAGACATGAGTGCACAAGTGCACCGGGATCTTTCCGGAGACTGCGCGAGCTTCGCGAGCAAGGCCGGCGGGATCATGGCCAAACCGTGGAGGTCGAGCTACCGAGTGGAGGCAACCGCAACGGCGGTAATTCTTATCGAAGACACCGATGAACAACAACAACAATCAAGGGTCGGGTGCTAAGCCGACCGCATCACCAAGATCTTGTCCGGGGAGGTGGGCGGAAGACAAGTGGCAAGCTGTTCATGATGGACAAGAAAGCAGCTGAGGAGGATGAGCACGTTATCACCGGTACATTTCTTGTTAATGGCGTTCCTACGTTTGTTTTGTTTGATTCGGGGGCTTCTCGGTCGTTTGTGTCTTCGAGTCATGTAAAGCGGTTGGGTTTGAGGGTATATGAGTCTGTTAGGGAGCAAGTTTTCATACCTTCGGGTGAGTCTGTATCGTGTGGGAGGTTGTTTAGGGATGTATCCTTGATAGTTGGGCAAGTTGATTTCCCTGTAGACTTGCTAGAGTTTCCTTTTAATGGTTTTGAGATGATAGTTGGGATGGATTGGTTAGGAAAGTACAAAGCCAAGATAGACTGTCATCAAAAGAAAGTGTCCCTAAGAGGTCCTAAGGGTGTTAGTGTGTCTTACCGTGGGTTTCTTGTCAAACCCAAAGTTAAGTTGATTCGGTTTGTCACTTTGAAGTCGTATACGAGGAAGGATGTCCTCGATTTTGTGCCATGTGAGAGATGATCGGATAGAAGCCCGGCGATTGAGAGATACGGTGGTGGGAGAGTATGCGAGATGTCTTTCGAGAGGAGATTAGGGGTTGCCACCAAAGAGGGAGATAGATTTCACCGTTGAGTTAAAGCCAGGGACGGGGCCAATCTCTAAGGCACCGTACCGTATGGGTCCTAAGGAGATGGAGGAGCTTAGGAAGCAGTTGGATGATTTGATAGAGAAGGGATACATTAGACCAAGTGTATCGCCTTGGGGAGCACCGGTTCTTTTCGTGAAGAAGAAGGATGGAACTTTGAGGTTATGCATAGATTAGGGAGGCCGAACCGTGTGACGATAAAGAACAAGTATCCTTTGCCAAGGATAGATGACTTGTTTGATCAGTTGAGTGGTGCAACGGTCTTTTCTAAGATCGATTTGAGGTCGGGTACCATCGGTGAAGATTAGAGATGTGGACATACCGAAGACGACCTTCACGTCGAGGTATGGCCATTATGAGTATGTGGTGATGCCGTTTGGGTTGTCAATGCGCGGCGGTGTTTATGGATTTGATGAATAGGATCTTTAGACAGTTCTTGGACCAGTTCGTGGTGGTGTTTATCGATGATATCTTAGTCTACTCAAAGACTAAGGAGGAGCATGAGGAGCATCTGAGGATCGTGTTGCGAGACGTTGAGAGATCATGAGTTGTATGCTAAGTTGTCCAAGTGTGAGTTTTGGTTGGAGAAAGTTGCTTTTAAGGGCATGTAATCTCTAAAGATGGGGTATTTGTGGATCGGCAAAGATTGAGGCGGTGACAAAGTGGGAAGCACCAAAGAATGTTGCTGAGGTGAGGAGTTTCTTGGGTTTATTTGGATACTATAGGCGGTTCGTGAAAGATTTCTCCAAGATAGCTAGACCGATGACGGCGTTGATGAGGAAAGAGAACAGATTTCGTTGGGATGAGAGTTGTGAGAAGGCGTTCCAAACATTAAAGGAGCGTTTGACCACGGCTCTGTCCTAGCATTACTGAAGAAGCGAGAATTTCGAGGTTTATACGGATGCCTCGAAGAATGGGTTGGGGTGTGTGTTGATGCAGAATGGTAAGGTGATCGCCTATGCTTCTAGGCAGTTGAAGCCTTATGAGGAGAATTACCCTACTCATGACCTGGAGTTGGGTGCGGTGGTGTTTGCTCTCAAGATTTGGAGGCACTACCTTTATGGAGCAATTTTTAAGGTATTTTCCGATCACAAGAGTCTCAAGTACATCTTCACGCAGAAGGAGTTGAACATGAGAGAGAGGAGGTGGATGGAGCTGATTGGTGATTACGACATGGAAATCATCTACCATGAAGGAAAGGCCAACGTTGTAGGCGATGCCTTGAGTAGGAAGAGTGTACATTCCTTGTGTACAGCTCTATCTTTGATGAGGCGGAGGGATGAGGTAGCGAGCTTTGGGATTCACATGTTGCGAGAAAAGGAGAGGCTATGGGTGATATGACAAAGTACACATGGAGTTTTATGATGATATTCGAGGTAAGCGAGGCTTTGGATCCTAAGATAGTGGAGTGGAGAGGCTGGAGTAGAAAGGGACGGTGTCCGGTTTTCCATCCATACGAGATGGTAGTTTGAGGTTTGATGGTAGGTGGTGTGTGCCTAATGACGAGGAGTTGAAAAAGACAATCATGACAGAAGCGCATTGCACACCATATTCAGTTCATCCGGGTGGTGACAAGCTTTACAAAGATTTGAAGAAAACGTTTTGGTGGCCTGGGATGAAGAAAGAGACAGCTGAGTTTGTGTCCCGTTGTTTGACATGCCAGAGAGTTAAAGGGGAACAGAGAAGACCACAAGGTAAGGTTCAATCCTTGGAGGTGCCTGAGTGGAAGTGGGAATCCATTTCCATGGATTTCATTGTGGGTTTACCTAAGAGTCAACAAGGTAACAATATGATTTGGGTGATAGTAGATCGTCGACCAAGTCGACTCACTTTGTTCCAATGAAAGATACATGGACTAAGGCACAATTGGCTATGGCCTATCGAAAGAACGTGCTTAAGTTACATGGAGTCCCTAAGGACATAGTGTCGACGAGAGATGCGAGGTTTATATCGAGGTTTTGGAAGGAGTTGCAGGAATCGTTGGGAACAGCTTTGAAGATGAGTACAGCATTTCATCCTGCGACAGATGGGCAGACTGAGAGAACAATCAAGACCTTGGAGGATATGTTGAGAGCGTGTGTGATGGATTTCGGTGGTAGGCTGGGGAGCGAGAGGTTGGACTTGATAGAGTTCTCTTACAATAACGGCTATCACACTAGTATTGGTATGGCACCGTTTGAGGCTTTGTATGGGAGGAGATGTAGGAGTCCAATCTGTTGGGGACGACATCTTGAGGCGATGGTTTTAGGACCGAGAGATGGTACATGAGATGGTGGAGCAGATTAAGATGATCAGGGAAAGGATGAGAGCGGCTCGGGATCGACGAGAAGAGTTATGCGGATCTACATCGTCGAGACATAGAGTTTCGAGTTGGGGACAAGGTTCTTCGAAAGTGTCTCCTATGCGCGGAGTTATGAGATTTGGGAAGAAAGGCAAGCTAAGTCAGAAGTTTATAGGGCCTTATGAGATCTTAGAGCGAGTGGGGGAAGTGGCTTATCGTTTGGCGTTACCAGTGCTTTGGAGAGAGTACATAATGTGTTTCATGTATCGCAGCTGAGGAAGTATGTGAGTGACCCGTCACATGTGTTGGAGGCAGAGAGCTTAGAGCTGGATGAGTCTTTATCGTACCTTGAGGTGCCTAAGCAGATCCTAGACCGAAAAGTTAGAAAGACCAGGAGTGGTGAGACAGTGTTGCTTAAGATCCTTTGGTCTAACCATGAGGCGAGGAAGCTACATGGGAGGCGGAGGATATCATGAAAGAGCGTTACCCTTTCCTTTTTGATCAGGTATGTATGGTTACGGGGACGTAACCTTGTTTCTTTAGGGGGGTAGGAGATGATCGCGAGAGTTTTTAAGGGTTTTTACACCCCTTGTATATGTTGTGTCGGTATGTTGTCGGGATAAGTTGGGTTAGGTAGCATGTTTTACGTTGTGTTTATTTTGACCTTCGAGTCGGGAAGCTTATGGGAGCACCTTTGTTTTGGTAGTGGTTTGAACTTCGGGGACGAAGTTCCTTTTAGGAGGGAAGGCGTAATACTCCGTATTTATGGTCTTGGGGTACTCTATCGAGTAGCCCTTACTCTGTCAGTAGGGGTGTGTCGCGAGAATAAAATAGTTTTCGACTGTTGGGCACTCGATCGAGTAGTGGGGCACTCGATCGAGTAGGTACTCGATCGAGTACCTTGGGTACTCGATCGAGTGTCCAGGTTTATCGGGGTTTTTCTCGGGTTTTGTTAATTACGCGATTAAGGTATATAAACATATTCGTCTTTATTCTAAAACACTTTTGCCAAAACCTAAAACCTGTTTAAGAGAGAAAGCAGTTGGTCCTTCTTCCTAATCGCGTTCTTGACAATTCCCGGAGATCAGACGGTCGGTTTGCATCGTAGTTTGTGTCGTTGGATTCCTTGCGTCAAGGGTAAGCTTCTAGCATAATTTTTATAACGTTTTGTTGAGATTAGTGAAACCCTAATTTAGTAATTGGGGGTTTTTATGAATAAGTGATTGAATAGTAGTATTCATGTGTATATGTTAGGAGGAGAGTTCATAGAAGAGGCGTTTTGAGGCAATTTGTAGATACCGTGCCTTGTGTGCTTTCCGGTAGGATTTCTACTCGGTATTAGTCCCATAATGGGATATTGGTGATGTGCTGTAGTTAGTTAATTGATTTGATGATTGTAATTGTGTTTGTGATTGTGGTTGTGTTGTTGATGGTTCTCGAGATGCGTTCTCGGCTGAGTGGGGTCACTTGCGGGAGTGATCTCACGCCCTAGTTTCGCCCTTAGTGGAACCCGCCACGAAAGGGGATGTGCACATTAATGGACGGGGTTATCGCTCGTACGATGAGCGGGGCTTAGGTGGGAACGGCTGCGGTCCCCCAGCAGTGGCGGGTCCGGTGGACGATCGATGATTGAGACGGTTGGGTGGATGTGTGTGTGTGTGGCGGTTCATTTGTCTGTTTGTCTTATTGTTGTTATCTGTTTTGATTGTGTGATTAATCGACCCGGTGTTGTTTTGAAAACTGCGGTGATCCATTCGGGGGATGGTGAGCGAGATATTGAGCGGTATAGAGATGATACGGGATATATTTGGGATGGCCACGACATGACGATAGAGTCTTCCATTTGTAGTTTAGCTTTTATTTACATTTCAGTTTGAGTAGACAGTTTGGAATTATGTATCTTACTATCAGTTTGGGTTTCAAGGATTGTATTCATTCATTAAACGATTAATAATAAATGTTGTTTCTTTATCGCTGTTGTTTGATTATCATACCTCGGGCAACCGAGATGGTGATATCTCCATACCTGAGTGGTCCTGGTAAGGCGCTCGGAGTATGGGGGTGTTACACCTAATACATGGCCTTATTCCGCTTTTTATCAAACATGCCCAAATCTATTGTGACGCTGAAATTATTAATGAGGAATGATTTTTTTTAAAATAATAATGTATGTATCGAATAATTAATGTCAAATGTTTTTGTATCGGTCTTTAAAAATAATACTCCGTATATAGCTTTTCTGAACTAAATTTATAGGATCTGAATTTTTGAACTGAACTTATAGGATCTGAACTGAACTTATTGGATCTGAACTGAACTGAACTTATAGGATCTGAATTGAACTGAACTTATTGGATCTGAACTGAACTTATAAGATCTGAACTGAACTGAACTTATAGGATCTGAAGTGAACTGAAATTAAGTGACTTTAAGTCCAAAAGAACATGGCCTTAGTCAGAAACTAAGGTCCCTTTTTTACTAGAAATTTTTTTTATTTAAGAAAGAACACATTACTAAGGTCTTGTTCTTTTCAGGTGGAAGGGGCTAAATTGAATTGAAGGGAGCTGAGTTGAACTGAATTAAATAGAGTTGAGATGAACATAATGGGGGTTGAAGTAAGAGTTAATTGTGAACATATAAACCGAACTGAACTGAATGAAACTGAACTTAACTTAACTAAATAAAGTCAAGCTTAAAACATAATTCTCTCACTAAAAACCTCTCTCTAAAAACCCTACCCTACATCAATTATATGCGGGGCTCCCATCGATTATCAATCGATCTGTGATAAGCCCCCAAAATTGTTTCAAATTTCAATCAATAGTATGCATATCTATCTTCTATTCAATAAAAATCTCCCTTTTGGTGAGAATCGTTTTTCCGTCCCTTATTTCGGAGGGTTTTCCATTCATTGGTGGGTTTTGTCTCACCAGTAATACAGTCAAGAGTAGTTCGTTGATGGTTCGTAGCGTGTTCTTTCAAAGGGTACAAGAGATTCGTCAACGATCTTTGGAACCCGTCAGCGATAAATTTTATCTCATAATAACGAAGGCTCCTCTCAAAAGTTACATGAAGATAACGATAACAGAACGAGCTGAATTATCAGATCATGTTTTGAGATCCCTAGTTTATAATAAAGTTATTTTTTTTGTTTCCATTAGATTGGTTTTCGATTATACATATCATTTGTAAGTGTCGTATGACGTTGATTAATAAATTGTTCTTTACTTTTAAGGAAAAAATAAGATCAAGCTTAATTGAAATAAGCTGAAATTAACTCAGAAAAAAATAGGGACTTACTATTCAGATTAACTCAAAAATAAGCTGAAATTAAGTCAGAAAAAATTAACTCAGAAATATAGTTGCAGCTCAATATTCAGCCAAAAAAACATGTTGATAAAAAAAATGAAGGAAATAAAGGATTACCAAAAAAAAAGAAAGAAATAAAAAAAGTAAAAGGTGACAAAAACCAAGAATAAAAGCATTTAAATCCCCTATCTTGTGGTCAAAAAGCAGAACCCACCATAGTAAGCCCACATCTTAATTCCACAAAGAAACAATATTTTACAATATTTTAAGGCGCTCCACCATCTCCATTTATATCTTAAATAACATCAACTATTAACACCATCATTACTAATATCTATTAATTTATTTATTTGTGACTTGTGAGTGAACAGGATCTATCATTTGCATATAAATGAATAGGAACACAACGAAATGTCTAAACAACCCACTCACAATTTCACCCGCAATCAATTCAAATTAAATTTTTTGGTATAGAATGAGTCGCAAGGTCGATTTTGATGATGAAGGGGTCCGAATTTAGGTTATAAGTATTATTTTTTTATGACTCTATCAACTAAGTTAGTTGACATCTGCATCAGTTCACATTATTACGATGTCACAAAAAATCTCGTCTACATCAAGATAAAAAGATAGATTATTCGATATAACTACGTAACTGTATATGGTTTTGTTTGGCTGTTTAAAACGCTAAAATTCTATTTTCAAAAATTTAGTTCAACTCACTAATAGTGCTGTAAGTATGTTTTCAAAATTCTACTTTATAAGTATGTTTTCAAAATTGAGATTAGCCGACAATACATTATACCGAATATGATACTATAAAAGCAATCTCGTCTACATGAAGATATCAACTAGCTTGATTAATCTAATCATGAAAATTGGTGTTTATGGTTTGAGTTTAAATCTTGTTAGCATCAAAATCACTTTTATGACTCTCTTTAAACAAAAAAAAAAAAAAAAAAAAAAAAAAAAAAAAAAAATCTAGTACATCAAGATAAAAAGATTAATTATCCGATATAAATACTCAACTATATACGGTTTTATTTATATATTAAGAACGGTAAAATTCTATTTTTAAAAATTTAGATCAACTCACTAGTACATTTTAAGTATGTTTTTAAAATTCAGATCAGCCGACAATTCAATACGTTATACCAAAAACGATACTATAAAACTAAAATAATTTATAACACTTACAACTTCTCTCTTACATCATAAAGGGAAAGCCAACGCATAAATCCATTACACAAACAATCACAAACATTCTTTCTTGCAGAATTAGGGCTCTTTATTTACAGACAAATTAAAGGCATTTGTTTTTCTCCTCTTTCTACTCTCTTCCTTCCCTCCCTTACTTTCTCCTCAAAAGACATCATCTTCTGCCTTTTTTCTTCACTTTTTTTCCTTTGTATTCATGGATGCTGCTCAGTGGTCACAGGTACATATACATACATCATGTATTTATATCATTTTTATAAATATATTTGTTTTTCCACTAAATTGTTTATTTTGTTGTTTTTACTTTATATTTTACTATTTCTTGACAAGAGTTTAGTTTATCTTTAGGTTATGATACAAATTAAAAATCCAAAAACTATAAAGTGATTTTAACTAAAAGTTATTTGGTGAATTTTTGTTGTATATGCATGAAACTTTTGTGTGAAAGATGTTGTATGGAGTCATATCTATGTCTTTCTTCCCTTTTCATTCTTTCTTTATTTTTTCCCTTTTATGTTTGTTGTTTTGTTGAACTCTTAAGCTTGTTCTTGAACCATGAAATGCTTTCACTTTTACTTTTTCCCTTCTAAACCCTTTTTGGCTATGTGATGGATGAAAAGGGGAGGCTTGCTTAAAGAAAAAGGCAATAGTAGTAATTATCATGTTTTTTGTTTTTTCTTTGTGACCTCCCCTATTCAATCTAGTTCAAAAATTAAACTTGAATTTCAAAATAGTTTAGGATCGGCTAACCCGAATCATCATATCAACTCGTTAATACTATTTTTCTAAATTCAATCTTACATAAAGTTATTTTATGGTGTTTGGTAGCACCATCTTCATCTCATTTTCTCATTATACATCTTATTAATTGGCTTCTTGTATGTTCAATTCAATTTAGTTAAATAGTGAGATGACCACTTTGTTCTTTTCTTAGCTTTACAACTTTTGTAACTTAGCTTACTTTCTCTTTTCTTGGTTGTTGTGGGGATATTAGCAAATGGCTAGTAATTTGCAAAGGCCAATGGAAGAAGTGACTAGTAGTCCTACTACACCAAATACTAATCCAAACAATCCCACAATTCCAAGAGGTGTAACACAACAACAAGCACTAGAAAGAAGAACAAGGCCACAAAAAGATCAAAACTTGGGTTGTCCAAGGTGCCATTCAACCAACACCAAGTTTTGCTACTACAACAACTATAGCCTCACTCAGCCAAGGTACTTTTGCAAGACTTGTAGAAGGTATTGGACTCAAGGTGGGTCCCTTAGGAGTGTTCCGGTGGGTGGTGGCTCAAGGAAAAACAAGAGATCTTCCTCTTCTTCATCAATTTTAACATCACCACAACCGCCGTCGCAATCAACCACCTCTTCACTACCATCAATGCACAACAAGTTAATGATTCCTGACCTAAACCCACCAACTTCACTGTCACACTTACTCACTTCCTCTCAAAACCCTAATATCAAATTCCTTGAAGGTCATGATCTTAATCTTGCTTTTCCAATGCAAAGTCTATTTCATCATCATAATATTGATCATCAATTGCCTAAAATTGAAGGAAATAACAACCCAAATGAAAATCATGAACCACCCATCAACTTAAATCCCAATAATATGTCTACAAATAATTCAATTTCGACGAAAACAACAACTACAACTACTCCTACTTCCACTCCATTTTCAGCCCTTGAGCTACTAAGGACAGGAATTGCTTCTAGAGGCGGAAACTTAAACCCATATGCCCATATGCCAATGCCGGGTTCAAGTACCCTTTATCAATCTGGATACCCGAATATGCAAGAATTCAAGCCAAGTATGAACATGTTTTCACCACCAAGTGATCATCACAACAATATGGATGGATCAAATGACCATCATCATCATCATCATAATGAAAGTCATACCAATGATGATAACAACATTGTTCAAAGTGGTGCAAGGCTTTTATTTCCATTTGCTGATATGAACAAGCTTGCAACAAATACTCAGCAACATCATCATGATGATCATATTGATGAAAATGATCAAAGTAAAGGCAATGGAAATGATGATCATCATCACCATGATCTTAATCATCATCATACTGGATATTGGAGTGGCATGTTAGGTGGTGGAACATGGTAAAGTACTTCCAAATTAAAGAGGGGAGAAAATATTTACATATCCTCTTTAACTTTACATTTCATTTTTATTAAAACTTAAATTTACATTGTTAGTTATCACTTGTTTGTGGTTTTTAAAGACTAACTTTATATTATATATGGGGGTGGGTACATTTTATGTATTTTATTTTGTACTATTTTAATTATATTCAAGTAGTTTATAGATAGATTTTTAATTTAATGCTTTTTTTTAATTAGGGTTTTGGGGGTTTATAGTTAATTAGAGGGCTTACTTAGTTGAGATAGAAGAAGAGGTGAATACAAGACCAAAAGAGTAAATATTTTTACTCATTGTCTATATTCATATCTTCTCCTATCTTCCTTTATGTTGTATCCTTCTCTAATGATGTGTTTGATCTAAATCTTGTATCAATTTTAAACTTGAGATAGTTTATAGTTTCATATTTTGAGTTTAAGAGCTTGTTGTCTTTGCTAAATTGTTTAAGCTATAACACGATCGTTTGTTTACCTTTTATATTTCTAGTGAGGTATTTTTAATCAAGGGTGAGTATTTTTATTTATATGCAATTTGTTTTTTTTATTTACTCAATAATTAATTATCTTCTTTAATTTGCATTTGTGTATATAATCAAGAAGGGAGAATTGATGGATGAGTTAATACTAGTGTGGCATCTATATCTCACCCTCTCTCTTTCAATGTTAGGGTGTCAGGTCTGACATCTTTATCTATTTTGGGGATAGAGATTGAGAATCTTCCAGCCTTGAAAAACACTTGCATGAAGCAAATGGGAAATTGATTTAAAAAATAAGAATTTAAATCATTAATGAATTAAAACGGGTCAATCTGGTAGAATTTGGTAGTTTATGTAATTTTAATTTCGTCTTGGTATTTGTTTGTTTCCAAAAATATTGGTGTTATGTATAAAATCGATCATGAAACTCCAACCATTGTTTAAACTTTTAGTTGAGATGGTTTTTTAACCTGGTATTAAAGTCAGCTTGACCAAATTAAAAGGTCACGGTTCGACTTACATTTGTGGAGAGGCCCACAATTGCATCCACACTTCAAGCCCAAAGGACATTTGTGTAAGGGGGCATACATGTTAGAATATAAAATCGATCATACGACTTTTAAATTTTTGGTTAAGATGGTTTCTTGACATGCATGTTGTCAAAAGTCGCGTTTTCAAATCAACTAAATCCTTTGGTTTAATAATATAACTCGTTATTTCACTAGTAGAGTTCCCGTGCTACAGCACGGTATTAAATATAATTTTAGTAAGAGGTAGAAAACGAAAGTTTACTACCATCAAACGACACTTTAAGTTGAGTTATTTTTGTCTCAAACTATTTTTGTTTTATTGTTAAAAATAACACTATAATATTATATCGTTACATGATATGACATTAAAATAAGTTTAGGTGATGTAAGATCTAATTAAAATGCGTATTACCTTATAACGAAAACAGATAAAAACAGTATACTACGCATTTAAAAAGACAATTTACAAATAATTAACTAATATTTTATAATTTAATAAAAAAAATACGTAAAAATTTGTTACCTCATTTAGAAAATCATATTTAGAGTCTAACTGATGAAAGATAATATAAAAAGGAGATTTGTGTAATTTTAGAGTGTAACTAATGAAGGATAACATTTATGGGAAAGATTGTATAATAAATTAGGGATAATAATTGTTTCTTGTAAAAGAGGTAAAATATAAATGTAATATTGTTTCCATGTATAGTTTTAAGAGTTATTTTCTTAGGCGGAAAAACTACAAATAATTTTTATTCTCTTAGTAGTAGGGGGGATTCTCATAAATGTCTCATATATCAATTATTTTAGTTGGTAAAGTTATGAGTAGTGATGCTCATAACATGGTTCAAATTCCAATCCTTATAGCTCTCTTTAAAAAAAATAATGTCTCGTAACCTGATCATTTGTATGTAATTGTTGATCAAGTAATCAAATTACGACAAGATAAGACTAATTTTAAATTGTTTATAAATAAAATAATAAGTGTACCTGCCTCAACAAAAGTTTACCTAGCTGTCAAAAAAAAAAAAAAAAAAAACAAAAGTTTACCTAATCATACAGTTAAGCGCCACTAAAGACATGTATAAGAAGACCAATGCTTACAAATCTCCGTCTATATATCTAACACATCCTTAAATGTTCACTCTATCTTACTCGTACATGTTTTGGTAAAATCAGTTGACGAGGATAACTAGCTCCTAGACAAACAGATCGATATGAGTTCTAACTTGAACCTTAAAGTGTCAAAGAGGATCGTTGTATAATAAAAAATGGTCTTTGGTAGATTGTCCTACAGCTACGATGCGATTATGTATTATTGACTCGGCAGCTTGAATTATTGACCCGTCAGTTTGTATAACAACAACCTTATAATGTTTGTGTATCGTCACATTTATAATTATCGTCAAATCAGATCTCTAAGAAATTACTTCGTATAAGGTTATTGTACACTTATATATCGTATAACAATCAGGAGAATTATTGCTCTACTACTTAATTTCCCAGCACATTTAGCTCTTATAATTCAAAGACAAAAGCAAATACAGAGTATATAAAAGAGGTACCCCCCATATTCGACTAGAGGTTTATGACGGTATGTTTTCCTTTTCTGACATTTTGGACCAGTATTCATTAAAAATTCACATTTGGTAAAATTACCTGAAAGAATAGCTGAAACCTAAAAAAGTAGGTGAAAACTGAAAAAATAACTGAAACCTGAAAAAGTAACTGATAAGGTAAGCTAAAAATTAGGAGCTGAAAATTAGGAATTGATAAGATAACTGGTTATATAAAAACTAGTTTAGACCCCGTGCATTATATGCACGGTATTTAAAGTTTTAATATTTTAGACCTCGTACATTATATGCACGATATTTAAAGTTTTAATATTTTTATAAAATTATTTATATAATATTGATATTTTAGGAGTAATTGTTTACATTTGTCATTATTATATTTTGCTTGGATAAATAAAAGTTAGAACTGAAAATTAGTTAAGAGAATTGAGTCATGAGTTAAAATATATTCTAATGAAAATTTTTTTATAGCATAAAACTAAAGAGTTTCAATTTATACTTTTTTTTTTCAATTTTCTTTATCACGAAAGTAATAACAACAATCGTTTTATATAGAATATGGATCAACTCATCATCTAATAATAGGAATAATAAAAGATTTAGCAGTTTATACTTTTATATCAAATTTTTTATTTTAATTAAAATAATATAGTTTAGAGTTTAATGAAAATAATATAATTTGATGAAAAGATTAAATGAAAATATAATAGATTAATTAAATTGTCATTGCTAGTTTCCTTATTTAGTGAATGAATATAATTATATCATTAGTTTCCTTTTTTAAGAATATGCTTTTTGGCGGGAAAATGATAGAGTTCGCCTATTCATTTAGTAAATAGGGGATGTGTTTGACAAACTAGCTGAAAAAGTAGCTGATTTTGGTAAAATGACGCAAAAAGATATGAAATTTATTTAATATTATAGAATAAAAGGGTACAAAATGAAAAATAAGTCATTTCATGTACCTGATTTCTCAAATGCTACCCGAGATAGCATTTCATTTCAGGTACCTTATTTGACCAAATAAGCTACTTGTTTGCCAAACACTTCCAAAAAAATCAGGTAGTTGAAATTTTGGTCAAATAAGTTACCTGAATTGTCGTGTCAAACGGAGTCTTACTTAATATATTTGATGTACATTATTTCTACTTATGCACTTGTTAATTATTTCTACCATTGAGTTCATATTTTCAACGGATACTAGTTAACTAACTAATGTATTATTTCCTTAATTATCTTTTTACTTATTATATTATAACCTTAAATAACATGTATAGTTATCGGATACTCCCTCCGTCCCTTTCAATTATTGTTCTTTGGTTTTTGCACAAAAACCAAGGAAATGGAAGGGGACCAATTATATGTAATTATCCAATTTCAAATTATACATATTTTATAATTATATATACGGAGTATATGTCAGCTTATACTATAATAACCATCTTATTTTGTTTGGTGTCAAATAGGGCACAAGATCAATATATTTTACCTATGTCTTAACTACTTAGATTAAGACTTTTTCGATATAATAACCATTTTATTTTATACAATACTAATTGTCTTAACATACACAAATTTTTGTTTCAGACGGACATTTTTGGTCTTATTTGTCAGACGGATAAAATGTTGTCATTTTTTAAGAAAATGTAACCAATTAATTCACAAAATGTTATGACTAGAGTTGTCATTTTTTACCCTGAAAATGATGTGAATAATAATGGTAACATGTTATAAAAAAATAACAACATTTTATTGTAAAATGATGACATGTTACCCGTCTTATTTCAGACCAAAATCAATAGTCTTAAGAAAATGGATCGCTTATCATATGATCGAACCCAACAACCGACCCATTTTTTTTCAAGAATCGACCCATTTTATAGGTTAACATATTGTCAAAGTAGAAAAGGGGAAAACGGAGAAACGCATCTGAATTTAGTTCACATGGTCTTGAATAGGGATGGCAACAGAATCCAGATCCTGCCCAGATCCTGAGATCCAGATCCTACGGAGCGGATATGGATCGCGATATTTAAGATCCAGTGGATAAGGATATGGATATGGATCGTACGGTCGAGATCCAGATCCTACCCTTAGATCCATTTTTATTTCATTTTCTTAAAAAATAAGTTCAGCTAAACAAATAGTAAAATTATATGCTCCGTTCTTTTAATTTTTTTCATAAATCAAACCATGATTTTTTCTGATTAACATTTTTTTGTTAAAAAAAGATACTTTTTTAGTGTTATTGTAATTTCATAAGACTTTATTTTTATGTTTTTAGAACTTTAGCTTTATTATTAGTATCTAATAAAGGAAAATAGTATGTTACGTCGTAGTAAAATACAAAAAATAATATTTTCATATTTTAAGAGGGACTTTTCTTTTATTATCAAAAGGATATGGATATATCCTGATCCAATCCAGATCCTGCGAATCCGGATATGGATATGGGAATTTCAGATCCTGTAAATATGGATCGGATCTGGATCTTATAGGATCCTATCCAGATCCTACCCATTGCCATCCCTAGTCTTGAATGAGAGGGTCCACTGAAACATTCTCTATGAACAGGCGTGCTCATTAATAATTCAATCCACACTGAGTCATTTAATAGTCACCCTGGCTGAACTTCTCCTTTGCAAATTTCAGTATTCTTTTCTATATTTGTTTGACAATGAGTCAATCTCATTTATTGTTTTTTAAGGGTAAAGAGTTGAATATTTTGTCGGATGTATTTATGTAATTAATCTACTCCTATTAATGTGTGTACTTAATGTACTACTACTAGTCTACTACTCACTTGTATATTTTCATGATATGTACTGCTTCATACAATTATGTGGGGCCACTATAAGAATTCAGCTCTCGAGCGACTAGTTTAAGCGACAGTTTTACGCAGTCGTCAAGTTAGCGACAGATAAAAAATCGGGCGATGAATTATAGTCGCCAAAATAGCGACTAAATTTAGCGACAGAATTTTCAAACTTAGCGACCGAATACCGTCGCCAAAATGGCGACTGCACTGTTCCCCGTCGCCAAATCGGTCGTCCGATTTTTTACTCCCTTATCCAGCGACATCCCCTTCCCTCTTTCTTACTTTACCAAAACACACAAAAAAAAGGAAGAGAAGAACGCGACACCAACGACGACACCACCAACAACTAACACCACCACCACCAACGACGACACCACCAACAACTAACACCGCCACCGCCATTGTCACCACCGTCTCATTTGCTCATCACTATTCTTTTCATTTCTCTTGTTGTTTGAAGGTGTGTTATTTTGTTTTAAATTTCAATTTATTAGTTGGTTTTTGTATTGTTTGTTTAATTTGTGATTGTAATTAGTTTTTTTGATGTTTTTTTTTTTTTTGATGACGAGGGGGTTGAATCCCCCCGGGTCCATGCATTCCCGCACCACCACATGGACCATGTAAGCCACCCCTTTTGAGGGCTGCAGTGGCCAAGTGATCATCGCCCCAGCTGGTAGTCGAACCCGGGACCTCTTAACTCCTGCATTTCTGCAAGCTTCAAGGTTTAACCCGGCTACCACTGGACTAACACCACTTGGTTTAATGTTATTATGATGTTTATGTACACTTATGTGATGCTTACATTATTTTTAATTTTTAATTAGTTAGGGTTTGTGTAAATTGATAATTAGGTTGAATATGAATTGGGGGCTTTTGTGGAATTGTTAATATTAATTGAATTAGTAATTGACAATGTATTGGTGATTTTGATATTGTTATTATATATATATATATATATATATATATATATATATATATATATATATATATATATATATATTATTTTTTTTGGGATATTGTTATTATACTTGATTGAAAACAATTAGTATAGTTTTAGTATTGTATAGTGTTTGGAGTGTATAATTAAAGTTAGTCTAATATTTGTTAATGTTAGTATTGTTTAATTTACTAAGTTAGTCTAATGCTAGTATTGTTGAATTTATCAAATTAGTATAATGTTAGTGTAATGTTAGTATTATTGAATTTATCATATTAGTATAATGTTAGCATAATTTGTATTGTGGAATGTTAATATTGTTGAAGGTGGTAAATTAGTATAATGTTAGTATGATATAAGTTTATTCAATTGTTAGTCTTGTTTGGAATATTTTTTAGTATATGATTGTAGACTAAGAAGTATAATAATGTTGTATGAGTTATATTGTTAAAAATTGTTGTTTGGAATATTTTTTAGATTAAAATGAAGAGATCGGAATGCAAATGGATGTACGAAGATAGGGTAGATAAGAGAAAACATCCCACCAGTAGATTTGTAAAGGGGGTTCTTGAGTTTATTGAGTTTGCTAAACAACAAGATGGATATGATTTGGTAGAAAATAAACTTAGGTGTCCTTGTACTAATTTGAAATATTTTCATTACATTCAACTAGAAGAACATCTTTATACAAATGAGTTTTCTCCAAATTATTATAATTGGATTTGTCATGGAGAACCATATTCTCCAATTACCGAGCAACCTCAAACCAAACAAAATGATAACCCATATAGAAATATGGTATTTGATGCTCTGGAGTTTAATACTTTTAATAATGACAACTACGAACCTATCATTGTTGATTGTTTGTTGCTTGAACTCAAGTTTTACTCTATTTTAGTCCCTGAATTTGACTAGTTTCACCATGTGAGTGACGTTTTTCTTCCCCATATCTTTCCAATTTGATTGTGCTTAAATCTACGTTATTCCCTTCAAATTTGTCAATTAATTCCATGTTTTGTTAATTAATGACATTAATCACCTTTTTCGTCATTTGTGATGTGAAATATGAAGTTTTCATGTTGAATTTTGCCCAAATTTTTTAATGAACTCGAAAGTATATGTTCTTGAGTCGATAATTTGATTTTGCATTTATTGCTTGGTTAATGGTTTAGCAAGGACCAAAGTTTAGTTGTTATTGCTAATTTTGTCGTACATTTCAAATTTTGTCTTGAAAACTTTGAAACTTTAAGGTTTATTCTTAAACTTTGTTTTGTTCGCGTTTGAAACTTAGTTTAATCAACAAAGGAGGCTACCATCCTTGGTAGTAACGGCATGTATCATTTTGAATCAAGATTTAATTTTCAAAATATTGCCCAAAATCTTTTGAAATTTCAACTCAAAAAGAATAATTTTGATTTTTCTCTCAAATGTGGCATAAGTATCTCTTGGTGCTTAGTCCTCGTTAATATAGTATTGTGTTGCAATAATCTGGGAGTCTTGCATTTTGTACCCCATTCCTTATCTAGTTATGTCATAAAGATTCACACGTTGTTAATGATGTTAGGCATGACCTTAAAAGTTTACGACTTTGTTTTAAAGTTTTCTTAACTTGAATGAGTAATAAGACTTCAATTTTGTTAATAATACTATGTGTTGTCTTACATCGATAACTTTGCCTTCAATTTTTGCCCAAACTTTGGGGTTTTCATGTGTAAAGCTTGATTTAATGGTGTTAAGAAACCCTAATCTTTGTTAGTGATGTTAAATCTTACCTTACATCTCAGACCTTGTATTAAAATTTCACCCCAAAATTTCGAAATTTTTATGTACATGTCGAAATTTGCATCCTTGTATTTAAAACATGACTTAATTGTCTCATAGTGCTTCAATATTTGTTAATGGTGTTGTGTGTGGTCTTAAATTAGAAATCTTGTCTCAAAATTTTGAAATTTATAGTGTTGATGCCCAAATTTTGATTTTGTGCTTAATACTCAGTTTTATTGTGCCGCAAGCTTACGACTTTGTTAATAATGTGTTGTTTTGCTTTATATATGGATCAATGCTTAGTTTACCTTACAGATTGTATGATTTTGATGAGTGAGGACGTATAGACTTCTGATTGAGGGGATGTGAGACAGGAGTGAATCGGCGAGCTCATTAGGATAAGGAGCAAAATGCTAATAATGTGCGATGAGTGAGTGTGACATCTTGAGGTTTCTAAATGGGAAACAAGTGTTTTACTGGAACTGAGGTAAAATTGAGTAAGTAATGTGGATTTGAGCCAAGTAGAGAGGTATGTAGGGTAATATCCGTATAAGACCCTTTAAATTTAGGACTATAAGGTAAATTTAACATGTGAAATATGGTCATAAACGAAAAACAATGAAAAACGATAAAGCACAAGAATTAACCTTCGGTCCTAGTGCAATTCGGCAATGAGAGATCAAAGTAGACCTCCTCCTAATTGTTGCACCCAAGAACGTCTGAGAATATGCCCTTGTGCTAGAAATGTGTTCTCTAATTGCCTTGCAATATTGAGAGAACTTGATGTGAGTTTTTACCAGATGTGAGATCTAGGTTTCAGAGAAAGATAATCTCCAAAACCCTAATTTTGTTGTCAAAATGAATTAGGTTTCAAAAGGAGAGAAGGCTCTCCTTTTGTTGCCTCGGTCCGCGGGTCACTAGAGGAGGGAGTGGGCTTTCCACTTTCTCCTCATTTAACTCGTGATCCGACTCGTCTCGCTAAAATGTATATGACGCGGTTTTTTATTATAAATCGTCATCGGTTATCGGCTATTAAAATATCAACTAATAACACGGGTCAGTTGAAGTATTAATACATGTCCGACAAAGACGATATTGTATAATTTATTCAATATACATTAATTAAATATAATCGTTTATATTTAATTTACGAATTAACTGCTTAATTCGCCTTAGCCCATTTTATTTAATCCGTATTAAATAAAATATCTCAACATCACGTTTGACTAATTACTACTTACTAGTCAATAACTCGGACTAACTGGTTAGTCAAAATTGGCATCAACATGACTGTATTTTCATACTGTCACATCTCTCAAACGTATCCTATAGGTGTGACTTTTAGGGACCAGTTGATCACCGCCATCTGTATGACAATAACGTCAAACTTATCTAGCAAGCCAACCGTTATTGATAAACGTGGATCAACTGATAATAATACCAAAAGTATGCCCTTTGATCCTTTTAGAGATTTATAAGTCCTTGCACTAATTGTTAAGGACACCATTAACAAGCTCCCACTTGTCCGTACAAGTGTATGTGCAATGACGTTATCCGCACTAACTGGAGGACACAGCTCCAACAAACTCCCACTTGTCCGTACAAGTGTATGTGCGATAACCGATTCTCATATTCATTTAAAATTTCTCCCACTCAATGTAAAACAATTTGCAGATCCGGATCCGCAAAGGTCGTATTTTACAATCGATCTGTATCAAGAGTGGTTTCCCAGACTAGAGAGTAACTTAAGCGATAAAACGAATCCGTATCCGAGCATGGTCATGCATTTCGATTCTGACTCCTCGAGTGGCCCCGAGAAATATCGAGTACCGATAAAGGCTGAATATTTCCTTCAACTCGACTCCTTCCGATCTAAGCACAACATGAAATGACCAAGAAAAAATCTACTTGGCCCCCTTTACGGATGACCGTGAGAAAGAAACCAAAGTCACCCAAAATGCCTTAGTCTCAAGAGACAGTCGATAGTCAAAAGAATCGACTCTTAGGATCACCATGGAGGTCCTATCCACGACCGGGCACCGAATGTTATAAAACATTTAGGACTCCATGTCGATGTCACAATTGTGTCCTACGAGATATCCGTATAACTCGCCTCTGTGATTGGTCAGTCAACCGTTTGACTTATGGCTTGTTGAACCCACCATCAACCAACGTCACAAAATAATTGCCAGAGTTATCAGCTCATATGGGCAATTAAGGACCAAAAATATAATGTTCGTTCAGTTCACTTTGTGGTGTTCAAAATTGTCGTACAAATTCCACATGAAAAACAAAATATATAAATATCAAAACGATGATGTCGTATAGAATACATAAGGGAATGAATCTAATCCATAAAAGAGTACTACAACTTAGGAACACGTTTAATTCCCATGGAATTAACGTGTCCTTCATGCTTATCTTGTCGTAATGGTTTAGTGAGAGGATCTGCTATGTTATCATCTGTAGCAATCTTTTCTATCCCTACTTCCTTTTGCTCCACGTAATCTCGGATTAGATGAGCTTTCCGTTGTACATGTCTAGACTTGTTGCTAGACTTTGGCTCCTTAGCTTGGAAGATGGCACCACTATTGTCGCAATAGATGGTGATCGGGTCATTCGAACTAGGCACTACAGATAGTCCATGTAAGAATTGACGCATCCATATCGCTTCCTTTGTAGCTTCAGACGCGGCATAGTACTCGGACTCGGTCGTAGAATCTCTTTATAACAGTTTGTTTGGAACTCTTCCGGTGACTCGAGCGCCATTAAGAGTAAAAACGAATCCGACCGAGATTTCGAGTCATCTCGATCCGTTTGGAAGCTAGCATCTGCGAACCGGGTTGCGCATAGCTTTTGAGGGCCTCCATAAGTCAATGCCCAATCTTTAGTCCTCCGTAGGTACTTAAGAATGTTCTTGACACCGACCCAATGTGATTCACCGGATCTTTGTTGGAATCGACTTGTCATACTCAATGCATATGCCACGTCCGGACGTGTGCATATCATGGCATACATGATTGATCCTATAGCCGAGGCATAAGGAATCCGTGTCATGCGCTCTTTCTCTTCCGGTGTCTATGGTGCCTGAGACTTGCTCAAATGCACCCCTGGAGCCATAGGAAGAAAACCCTTCTTGGAGTTAGTCATGCTGAATCTCTCTAGGACTTTGTCTATGTAAGACTCCTGACTGAGAGATAACATCCGTCGTGATCTATCTCGATAGATACGGATGCCCATAATTCTTTGTGCCTCACCCAGATCTTTCATCTGGAAATGGTTTTTCAACCATACTTTCACCGAAGTTAAGAGAGGTATGTCATTCCCAATCAGGAGTATGTCGTCAACATACAATATTAGAAAGACAATCTTGTTCCCACTCGACTTGATATACAGACATGGTTCCTCGACCGATCGAATGAATCCATTTTCTTTTATCACTTGGTCGAAGAGATGATTCCAACTCCGAGATGCTTGCTTAAGTCCATAAATGGAACGCTTAAGCTTGCACACTTTCATAGGATTTTCTGGATCAATGAAACCTTCGGGTTGTACCATGTACAACTCTTCCTACAAAAAACCGTTTAAGAAGGCGGTTTTCACATCCATTTGCCAAATTTCATAGTCATGAAAAGCGGCGATCGCTAAGATAATCCGAATGGAACGCAGCATGACTACGGGTGCAAAGATCTCATCATAGTGCAAACCTGGCACTTGGGTGAAACCTTTAGCAACTAGTCGTGCTTTATAGATATCTTGTTGACCTTCCACAGAATGCTTTATCTTGTAAAGCCATTTGCATTGAAGGGGACGAAACTTAGCAGGTAAGTCAACAAGATCCCACACGTTGTTCTCATACATGGAGTCCATCTCGGATTGCATGGCCTCAAGCCATAGCTTTGAGTCAGAACTAGTCATGGCACCTTTATAGGTTGCGGGTTCACTACTCGTTAAGAGTAGAATGTCATCTATGTCATGTTCCTCGACCATACCAATGTATCCGTGGGAGGAATAGAGACTCTTCCCGACCTCCTAGGTTCCTCGGGAATATTAACCGCAGCCGGGATTGAAGGAATTGGTTCCTCCAATGGTTGCTCGGTATTTGGTTCCTGGGAACCTCCAATAGCTCGAAGGTTCTATCACTCTTTGCATTCTCGAGAAATTCCTTCTCTAAGAATGTCGCACTAGCCGCAACAAAAACACGTTGTTCGGTTGGCGAATAGAAGTAATGACCAAGTGTTCCTTTAGGATAACCTATAAAGTATGTCTTGACCGATCGCGGGCCGAGCTTATCCTCGTGTCTCCACTTGACATAAGCCTCGCAGCCCCAAACCCGTATAAAGGACAAGTTAGGGACCGTTCCCTTCCATAGTTCATATGGAGTCTTGTCATGAGCTTTAGACGGACTTCGGTTAAGTATTAGAGCGGTGATGAAGAGCATAACCCCATAATGAATCGGTAATACCGTGTGACTCATCATGGATCGAACCATATCAAGTAGAGTTCGATTTCTCCGTTCGGACACACCATTCAACCGAGGTGTTCGGTGGAGTTAAGCGTAAGGCAATCCCACAAAGTCCTTAAGGTGTTGATCAAACTCGTGAGAAAGATACTCGCCACCACGATCCGAACGCAGTTGTTTTAATCTTTACGCCCATGAGGTTCTGTACCCTGTTCGGTATTCTTTGAATTTCTCAAAGGATTCACTTTTGTGCTTCATTAAGTAGACATAGCCATATCTACTTAAATCGTCCGTGAAAGTGATGAAATACCTATAGCCTTCTCGTGCGGTGATTGACATAGGTCCACATACATCCGTGTGTATGAGTCCTAATAGGTCGTCAGCCGCGCATTCCAACACTTTTGAAGGAAATACGAGTCATCTTACCGATGAGACATGATTCACACGTGCCAAATGATTGAAAATCAAAGGCCGAGATAGCTCCATTTTTGATGAGCCATTTTACGCGTTTCTCATTAATGTGTCCCATACGGCAGTGCCATAGATACGTTTGATCATTGTCACCAACCTTTAACCTTTTATTCATTACGTGTAATATTTCGGTGGTCCGATCTAAAACATAAATTCCGTTCATGGAGACCGCCTTGCCATAAATCATATCGTGTAATGAGAAAATGCAAGTATTATTCTCTATTACAAATGAAAAACCAAGTTTGTCAAGTGCGTAAACCGAAATAATGTTTTTCGAAAGACTGGTACATAATAGCAAAGTTATATAAAAATAACTCAAATCCGCTAGGAAGCTGGATCACATATGTTCCCCTCGAGACGGGCAGACCACTCGTGCTCCATTCCCGACACGCAGTCCACCTCACCCTTTACGAGGGGTTCGATGTTTCGGAGCCCCGGCACATGATTACACAGATGAGAACCACAACCAGTATCTAGTACCCAAGTTCCGTAACTTGCGTGGTTAATCTCAATCATATGAATAAAAGTAGAAGAGGAAGAAAACATACCAACGGGTTTAACGCGACCTGCCTTTATGTCCTCATGGTATACGGGACATGTACGCCTCCAATGCCTGGGTCTTGTGGCAATGGTGACACTCCATGTTACCATCCTTGCTCTTTGTCGCACCTGATGAGTTGCTCGACTCACCAGGACCACTCTTACCTGAACCCGACTTCTTGAACTTCGGTTTACCTGCGATAGGTCTCGCTTTAGCTTTGCCCTTACCCTTGCCCTTGTTTGACACAACGAGAACATCCTGTTTCATGCTCCCACCGAACTTCATGTCCTTCTCCCACGAGAAGTGAGTGCGGTTCATGGGGACTTTTCTTCAAATCATTCATATAGTAATTCGCTCTAAAGAGCGCAAAACCATCGTGGAGTGAATGAAGCATGCGGTCAATGACGATGTTCTCGCTGATCTTACAATCAAGTGTCTCCAGCTTCTCGACATTCTCAATCATGCTGAGAATGTGTGGGCTAACTGGTTGGCCCTTCTGGAGTCTCGCATCAAAGAAGCGAGTGGTATGCTCATAGGTCACGATTCTCGGTGCTTTCGAGAATTCCTTAGTGAGCGTGGTGAAAATATTGTTTGCACCATGGGCTATGAAGCGTTTCTGCAAATTGGGTTCCATTGCAAAAATTAGTACGTTTTTAATCGCACCCGCTTCCATACAGAAATCGTTAAACTTGGCGATCTCATTAGCTCTAGCCGTGGGACCTGGGTTTGGCGGGATGGGCTCTATTAGATATTTGAGCTTCCCGTCGCCAGCGGCAAAGATTCCGTAATGCCGCCTCCCAGTCCGCGAAGTTTGATCCATCATTCTTCAGTCGAGCAGACTGATTCATCTGATTCATGAAGATCCGAAGCCAGGACTCACGGTCCAATGTGGCACTTGGTATTGGGTCGTTAGTAGGACCAGCCATTTCGTTATAAGCAGTTTAAAAAGTTCGTGTTCTACACTGAAAAAGAAAGAAAAACAAAAACGAAATAAGCAACTCATCGAGGTGATTTAAGTCTATTAAAAATTCATTTTAACGTGTAGACTCAAGCACTTGCATAATTGATCTTCCTCAAGAATGATACAAGTGATCCCAAGACTCAATTTCCGTAAATTGATAAGCCAACTGTTTAGCTAATTCTTCCGTAAGAACTCTTGGTCGATAGATTTCTGTAAATCCTATCTATAGTCCACCATGATCACAGGATCGTACGAGTGATCATAGTGTTGAGATAAAATAGGTCAATCGGTTCCAACTTACCCGACGTAGAAGGGGTCATATTATGCCTACCGACGAAGAAGGGACTCATTGGAGTTTGACCTATAAAGACCGTTCTCAATTTTGTTTATACGAGGAAGATCCCATCAACTTAATTTTAATTCATTTTAAGTGAACAAATAACTAGCGTCTGCGTGAATGAATTAATTTAGGTGATGGCTTAGCATAGATCGTGTGACATGAGAATATCAAAGAAAACTAACTCGTGACCTCTATATGTGTCAGTTTTCATGCAATAATTAGGTGGTTTGGTTTTAGGCGGAATATGATGCAAATTATCGTTACGAAAAATAAATAAAAGAATGCAATACGTAAATAAAATTCCTAGTGTGGCCTATCCTAGTAAAAAGAACATAATACAACTTTGGAATCCACCGTTGGACCCGAAAAGCTTGTCTTGATATTCCATCTTTGACCTTGCAGCAGGAGTGAGCATCCGATCTCCATCTTTGGTCTTCTCAAAATTACAATTAAAATTTACAAATATAAACCTTTTTACATTCTAAATACAAACAAAAAACTGTAATTACAAGTGAAAAATCCAAAACGGAGATACGAGATCTCAAAATACAACCAAGACCGTGTTCCATCATTACGGTAACACGTTCTACTAAGGCCACACTAAGTTACAACCGTTTGTAAAATAAATAAATACGTAATAAAAGCATTCAAAAGCATTCAAAATTAACGATAAATAAAATGCATCAACTAAAACAAATTTATTCGTGACATAATTCCGTAATTATGTTAAATTTATCCAAACCACCTTTTAAAGATTAAAATTCATGTGATAAAACTCCTTCTATCAGTTTAATTTTAATCTATTACAATCCGTTACTTTAAATACGCTTTAAAATAACTCAATGGTACGTGTGTGAACCGTTTCACAATCATAGCGAGTGTACAATATCCGTATAAAGTACATATTAAGGCCAAAAGAAAATTTAAAACAAAAAGAATAAATTTTCAAAGTGCCGAACAAAAATCCCTCGATCCGGGGACAAAAGTGCTCGATCGAGGAACAAAAGGGCTCGATCGATCGAATCGCTAGTCGATCGAGAGGTATGCTAATCGAAAGTACTCGATCGACAAGATCGGAGGTCGATCGAGGGCTTTATCAGCAAATCTGCTCGATCGAGTACGAGGACTTCTCGATCGAGCAGTGGGGTTTTAAACAGAGGTCGATCGAGTACTGCAATTACTCGATCGAGCAAAAACAACAAGGAAGGGCTCTCGATCGAGTAGAAACATGCTCGATCGAGGGCAAAAACATTCTGAAAAAATGAAACCCTCGTGAAAACAGTTTTTGTGAAACAAAAACATCTCAATTTTGATCAAAACCGCATCAAAACAAATTTACAATCTGACAAAACTTGACATATTGTTATAATCTCCGTATAAAATAACAATATGCAAAAGAACAAAACAAAAATGAAACAAAAACAGCCGTGTAAAACAAGTGACGGCACGGTTTTCGAGACAAAAACAATCGTTTTAAAATCGTTTTATGAAAAATCACAATGAAAATTTACGTGGCCTCGCTCTGATACCACTTGTAGGGTAATATCCGTATAAGACCCTTTAAATTTAGGACTATAACGTAAATTTAACATGTGAAATATGGTCATAAACGAAAAACAATGAAAAACGATAAAGCACAAGAATTAACCTTCGGTCCTAGTGCAATTCGGCAATGAGAGATCAAAGTAGACCTCCTCCTAATTGTTGCACCCAAGAACGTCTGAGAATATGCCCTTGTGCTAGAAATGTGTTCTCTAATTGCCTTGCAATATTGAGAGAACTTGATGTGAGTTTTTACCAGATGTGAGATCTAGGTTTCAGAGAAAAATAATCTCCAAAACCCTAATTTTGTTGTCAAAATGAATTAGGTTTCAAAAGGAGAGAAGGCTCTCCTTTTGTTGCCTCGGTCCGCGGGTCACTAGAGGAGGGAGTGGGCTTTCCACTTTCTCCTCATTTAACTCGTGATCCGACTCGTCTCGCTAAAATGTATATGACGCGGTTTTTTATTATAAATCGTCATCGGTTATCGGCTATTAAAATATCAACTAATAACACGGGTCAGTTGAAGTATTAATACATGTCCGACAAAGACGATATTGTATAATTTATTCAATATACATTAATTAAATATAATCGTTTATATTTAATTTACGAATTAACTGCTTAATTCGCCTTAGCCCATTTTATTTAATCCGTATTAAATAAAATATCTCAACATCACGTTTGACTAATTACTACTTACTAGTCAATAACTCGGACTAACTGGTTAGTCAAAATTGGCATCAACATGACTGTATTTTCATACTGTCACATCTCTCAAACGTATCCTATAGGTGTGACTTTTAGGGACCAGTTGATCACCGCCATCTGTATGACAATAACGTCAAACTTATCTAGCAAGCCAACCGTTATTGATAAACGTGGATCAACTGATAATAATACCAAAAGTATGTCCCTTGATCCTTTTAGAGATTTATAAGTCCTTGCACTAACTGTTAAAGACACCAGCCCCAACAAGGTACATGTACAAGGTTATGAGTGGTAAGTCATGGAATGAATATTATTGGGTTAAACCTTGAATGCTGGTTAAGTAGTATTGTAAGCATTATGGGTAAAAGAACATTGAATGGAAATGCGTCGTATGTGAGTGTGTGCCTCGTTGCCTAGTGGTATCGATGCATTTAGGGGATTCAGGTGAAGGGTTGAAGTGTGGAACTATGTATAAACATCAAGTTGGGAATTTGGAAACACTAGGAAGATGAGTTAGCCCATACAAAGTTGTGAGTCAGTGAGTTGATTATATGAGATGGCCTTGTGGACAATAGGATAATGAGTGATGTGTGATCTAGGTCGAACCTTTGTTGATTGATTGAACTTATGCATAGTGAGTGAGGTTGAGTTGTATGTTGAGGGATATTGTGGTTGAACATGACTTGGAAATCTTGAGTTGATAAATAAAGGAGATTGAATGGTGGAATAGTGAGAAAGCAATTGAGGTATCTATGGTTAGAATAAAGCGATAATTTGGGTTGTTCATATTTGTGAGAATATGTAAATTGAATTCAAGGATTGACGAGAATTGATAGATGATAGCAAAGATTTATGAAATAGGAATATAGGAAGATATTAGGTTGAATTTGAGGTGACCAAGGAGAATTGAGGGTGGAATATGTCTAGTAAAGGTCGTAGTAAGAAATGTATGGCGAAACTATTTGATAAAGTTAGTGTACATGTGTGATATGGTAAGTGATGATCATATTATTATGCCGATGTCGGCCTTTTTCGGGGGATGTTATTTTGTGAGACAAAGAGACGAGATTGCCCTTTTAAAGTCGAGTTTTCGGGGAATGCTATTTGTGATATAAAGTTGTGGATTTAGTATTACCAAGTTTGGTTTTCGCGGTCATGAGAGTAAGAGTGTGGCATATATTGTTTTGAGGATTCAATCATATTGTTGAGGTACTTGATCATTGGTGTTATATAGCGTAATCGTTTGATTTAAGTATGCACACATGACGTGTGAAGCAGTTGGTGAAATTCTGTCCTATGAGCGGTAGTATAGATGTTGTTTTTGAAGTTGCCTCCCAATCGTCAAGTGAAACACCCACAGTGTACATCATGATCTAGTGTTAGTACCTAATTGAGTGATGAAATAGGAAAGCTTGGGAACGAGTTAGAGAATGAAAACATCCTGCCCCAGGTGACACTCGACCGAGTGTACCATGCACTCGACCGAGTGGTTGCCTACTCGGCCGAGTGGCCTTCTATACTCGACCGAGTGACCTGCTTTGATCCTTTTTTTGTCAATACTCGGCCTAGTATGGGGTGTATACCATTATTTTCGTGATTTATATTGGTTGGTTTGTTTCGGATAAATATGTTGACCCCATATGGATGAGACCTTATGAATTGTTTATGTTTGACCATCTTGAGTGGCATGTTGCAATTAAGTGGAAATCCTGATTTAACATGAGTAATTGGATGACAAATTAGGTGACAATATTGTTGGATATGTGTTAATCGACGTGATTTTGTGTTGTTGTGTAAAAGTAAGATGAAACATGCAAGTTATTTGTCGCATAGTGGTCTTTGCATGATAGTGATTGTGGTCTTTCGTATAAGCGAAAGGGGTGATGATGGATGAGAACGGATATGGAAGCACGTGTGTGATCACATGGTGGATTTGACACGGTATATGCGTGGCATGATGTCCGGA
Source organism: Silene latifolia (assembly GCF_048544455.1). NCBI lineage: Eukaryota > Viridiplantae > Streptophyta > Magnoliopsida > Caryophyllales > Caryophyllaceae > Silene > Silene latifolia. The sequence continues at coordinate 53,858,788 of NC_133533.1, forward strand.
ATTGGGAATATTAATCATCTTTGAGTTAAATGACAAGAAACTTTGCATTAATTGATTGTTTCCTAGAATTCACATAGTTGGTGTTTTGATGTGCATACATGTAAAATCATGAGGATTGACGTGATATAGATACGTAGTAATAATCAATTATACCTGTGATAGATATGCTTACATATAACCAACATGAATTGGGAGTTGTTTATAGGACTTAGATTGAAATTGTGGGTTTGACCTGACGCTTGACTTTTGGAAGGCTTGTAGATGGGGGGATTAGATCATTGAAATTATAACTACATGAGGCTTGATAACGGATTGGCAATGGGTAGAAGAGAGTGTTGAACCTAGAACATAGTCATTTGAGGAACTCGGTAATGACCGTATGAGAGCACGCTATGAGGTTTGATAGTTGAACTTCAGGACGAAGTTCCCTTTTAGGAGGAGTGAATGTAACAATTTGGTAATTAAGGAAAGAGAAAGTACGGAATGTGAGAAAGTAATAAGAATGGAGTGAAGAACCTTGGGATGAGTATGACGTTAGAAAGAGCATATACGGTTGATAGACATGTGAGTTGCGAGAGAGTGCATGAGAGTCAGTGATGAAACTTAAGGAGAGTTGAGGTAAGGAGAGAGCGAGGTGAACTTCGAGGAAAAAGTTCCTTTTTAGGAGGGAAGATTGTAATAACCCGAATTTCTATAGTTATCGGTGCGACACTCGGCCGAGTGGAAGTCACTCGACCAAGTGTATTGGTCTACTCGACCGAGTAGACCAGTGTAGGGTTGAGATTTGTTCTGCCGCCAGTCACTCGGCCAAGTGAGTGGTTCACTCGAAAGAGTGCGGTGTCACTCGACCGAGTGAACATATCACTCGACCGAGTGTCACGGGAACTGCTGAGTTTCGCGTGGGCTTGCTTTGATGGGATTTGATATATATACCCTATTTTCTGATTTTCCCCATTTCTAAACCTTAACTACTTCTCTCTAAACCCCTCCCACCTCTCTCTACAATCCCACCTTCTCTAAATCCTAGATCTACAACAAAGGGTGAAGATTTTGGAAGATTCATTCACATATTCTTGTTCCTTGTCACTTGGTGAGTCTTATACTACCTTTTTTCCTTTAATTTGGATAATTCGTTTTAAGACTAAACCCTAGAATTTGGGGGTTTTTAATGGGTGTTGTTAATTAGTATTAGGAGTAATTAATGGGTAATAATGAAGGGTTAATTAGTAGTACTAGTTGTTGAAGGATATTTTGTGATAGTTGTTATGGAATTATGTAGGATGAGACATTTTTATGATATGGATGCTTGGTGGTTTCGGATTTGCTTGTGAAGAATGCTAAAAGGTAGGTTAATCCCACTCGGTTTCAATAATGTGGTGTTGTTTATGTTTTAATTAGTCTCACATGAATTAGGGCATTTGCATTATAACATGTTTAGTGGTTAATTGCATCATTAAGAGGATGATTATGGTATGTTGGGTTATAATTCATGTATTGGTTATATTTGTGTGTGTGTGGAGACCGTCTTACGCTTAAGTCGCCTCTTGGAGCTTCCCACTCCAACATGGATGTGCACATTAATGGCTTGAGTTACGAAGGGTCTCGTGTGGTTGAGACACGACGTATGGCAGGGGATCCGGTTGGCTTCCGGACTCGGTACGTCTGGGCATATCTGTAACACCCCCATACTCCAAGTGCCTTACCAGGACCACACAGGTATAAGGATGCTACCATCTCGATTACCCGAGGCAATGATAATCAAATAAACAATAATGAAACAACATTTAAATATAAATACTTTAGCGAAATGTTACAATCTCAAAACCAAAACCAAAATACGAATACATGTTTCAAACCAACTGTCTAATCAGCTAACTGAAATGTTTATTAAACTACTAGCTACAGCGGAAGACTTCAATCATCAGATCGTGGCACATCCCAGCTATCCCAGTAACTCGACTCATACCTGGTCAATAACTGCTCACCATTCCCGAATGGATCACCACAGTTTTTAAAACATTAACCAGGGTCAGTACTAATCACACAATTTATATAATCAACAATACAGTAAACAACACAGGTCAAACAGTCACACACAATCACCCACACCAATCATTCTCCGTCACCGACTGTCCACTGGACCAGCCCTGCCAGTGGAGGACCGCAGCCGTACCCACCAAATCCCCGCTCATCATACCGAGCGATAACCTTGTCCCATTAAAGTGCACATCAAATTCCGTGGCGGGTTCCACGAAGGGCGAAACTAGGGCGTGAAGCCACTCCCGCAAGTGACTCCACTCAGCCGAGAACGCATCTCTAAAACCAGAGACAAGCCATCACAACCATCAACAACAATCAATCAACAACCGTCATAAAACCAATACGATAATAATCAACATTTACATAACACCAACAATGCATTATGGGACTAATACTGAGTAGGAAAACCCTACCTGGAAAGCACAACACAATCAGACGATCTCACAGCTGATATTAAAACGCTTCCTCTACGAATCCTCCTCCTAACATACAAACATATAATCACTACCAATCATACAAAACAACAAAACCCCCAAATTCCCAAATTAGGGTTTAACTAACTTTAAGGAAACATTATAAAAACGGTACGTAGGTCTTACCCTCGACGCAAGGATCACAAAGGTATCAAGAAAGATAAAATCCGACCTTCCAAGCTCCGGGATTTGCCAACAATGCGATTAAAGCGAATGACGTAGTTTGATTTCTCTTCTCACAGTGATTAGGTTTTAAAAAGTGTTTAAAGAACAATGACGGAAGTAATATATACTCTAATCGCATTATTAACAAAACCCGAGAAATCATCCCCCGTAAGCCGGCTACTCGATCGAGTAGCCAAGGTACTCGATCGAGTGCCCCCTTACTCGATCGAGTATCCACGTTACTCGATCGAGTACCCAACAGGTCAGAAACTATTTTAAACTGCAACTCACCCTTACTCGACAGAGTAAAGCCTACTCGATAGAGTACCCAGAGACTCATAAATACGTAGTATTACAGTCTTCCCTCCTTAAAAAGAACTTCGTCCCCGAAGTTCAAACCACAACAAAACAAAGACTCACACTACAGCACTCTCGACTCAACAACCAAAACAAACTCAACATAAAACATGTTACTAACCCAAACTCAACCCGACTCAACGACAAAAACTATACCGACATAACACAAAAGGGTATAAAAACTCTTAAAAACTCTTTGCGATCATCTCCTACCCCCCTAAAAGAAACAAGGTTACGTCCCCGTAACCATACATACCTGATAAAAAAGGAAAGGGTAACGCTCTCTCATGGCCTCTTCTGCCTCCCATGTAGCTTCCTCAGTCTCGTGGTTAGACCAAAAGATCTTAAGCAAAACTGTCTCACCACTCCTAGTCTTCCTAACCTTCCGGTCAAGAATCTGCTTAGGTACCTCAAGATATGATAAAGACTCATCTAGCTCTAAGCTCTCTGCCTCTAACACATGTGATGGGTCACTCACATACTTCCGCAGCTGCGATACATGAAACACATTATGCACTCTCTCTAACGCAGCCGGTAAAGCCAGACGATATGCAACCTCCCCAACTCGCTCTAAGATCTCATAAGGCCCGATGAACTTCTGACTCAGCTTGCCTTTCTTCCCAAATCTCATAACCCCACGCATAGGAGACACTTTCAGAAGAACCTTGTCTCCAACCTGAAACTCTATATCCCGGCGATGTAGATCTGCATAACTCTTTTGCCTATCCTGAGCTGCTCTCATCCGTTCCCTGATCATCTTTATCTATTCAACCATCTCATGTACCATCTATGGTCCTAGAACCACTGCCTCAGCACTGTCGTCCCAACAAATCGGACTCCTACATCTCCTCCCATATAAAGCCTCAAACGGTGCCATGCCAATACTAGTGTGATAGCTGTTGTTGTAAGAAAACTCTATCAAATCCAACCTCTGTTCCCAAATACCACCAAAGTCCATCACACAAGCTCGTAACATATCCTCAAGAGTTTTGACTTTTCTCTTAGTCTGACCGTCTGCCGCAGGATGAAAAGCTGTACTCATCTTCAAAGTTGTTCCCAAAGATTTCTGCAACTCTTTCCAAAACCTTGAGATAAATCTCGCATCTCTGTCAGACACTATGTCCTTAGGGACTCCATGTAACTTTAGCACATTCTTTCGATAAGCCATAGCTAATTGTGCTTTAGTCCATGTATCTTTCATTGGTACAAAGTGAGCTGACTTGGTCAGTCGATCCACTATCACCCATATCATGTTGTTACCCTGTTGACTCTTTGGCAAACCCACGATAAAATCCATAGAAATGGATTCCCACTTCCACTCAGGTACCTCTAAAGACTGAATCTTACCTTGTGGTCGTCGCTGTTCCCCTTTAACTCTCTGGCATGTCAAACAACGGGCCACAAAATTAGCTGTTTCTTTCTCCATCCCAGGCCACCAAAACGTGTTCTTCAAATCCTTGTATTGCTTGTCACCACCTGGATGTACTGAATACGGTGTACAATGTGCCTCTGTCATGATTGTCTTTTTCAGCTCCTCATCATTAGGGACACACCACCTACCATCGAACCTCAAACTACCATCTGTATGAATAGAGAATCGGGACACTGTCCCTTTTTCTACTTCTGCTTTCCACTCAACCATCTTAGGATCTGAAGCCTGTTTACCTCGAATATCATCATAAAGATCAGGTTGTACTGTCAAATCTCCCACAAAGCATCCCCTCTCTGCATCATATGTATCCCAAACTTCCCCACCTCATCTCTCAACCTCGTCAAAGATAGAGCTGTACACAGGGAGTGTACACTCTTCCTACTCAAAGCATCTGCAACAACATTGGCTTTCCCTTCATGGTAGATAATATCCATGTCATAATCGCCAATCAGCTCCATCCACCTCCTCTGTCTCATGTTCAACTCCTTTTGAGTGAAGATGTATTTGAGATTCTTGTGATCCGAAAATACCTTAAAGGTCGCCTCATAAAGGTAATGTCTCCAAATCTTGAGAGAAAACCCCACTGCACCCAACTCCAGATCATGTGTAGGGTAGTTCTCCTCATACGGCTTCAATTGCCTAGAAGCATAGGCAATCACCTTACCGTTCTGCATCAACACACATCACAACCCATTCTTTGAGGCATCTGTATAAATCTCAAAGTTCTCGATCCCTTCAGGCAATGCTAAGATAGGAGTTGTGGTCAAACGCTCCTTTAATGTTTGGAACGCCGTCTCACAACTCTCATCCCAACGAAACCTGTTCTCTTTCCTCATCAAAGCTGTCATTGGTCTAGCTATCTTGGAGAAATCTTTCACGAACTGTCTGTAGTATCCAGCTAAACCCAAGAAACTCCTGATCTCAGCAACATTCTTTGGTGCTTCCCACTTTGTCACTGCCGCAATTTTTGCCGGATCCACAACTACTCCCTCCTTAGAGATCACATGCCCCAGAAAAGCAACTTTCTCTAACCAGAACTCACACTTGGATAGCTTAGCATACAACTCATGGTCCCTTAAAGTCTGCAACACAATCCTCAGATGCTCCTCATGCTCCTCCTTAGTCTTAGAATAGACTAAGATGTCATCGATAAACACCACCACAAACTTGTCCAAAAACTGTCTGAAGATTATGTTCATCAAGTCTATAAACATAGCCGGTGCATTAGATAACCTAAATGCCATCACCACGTACTCATAGTGGCCATACCTCGACGTGAAAGCTGTCTTCGGTATGTCCACCTCTCTAATCTTCACCTGATGGTACCCCGTGTAACACCCCCATACTCCAAGTGCCTTACCAGGACCACTCAGGTATAAGGATACTACCATCTCGGTTGCCCGAGGTACTGAATATCATAAGACAATAAAGAAACGTACTTTTAAAGTAATTATAGATTAAGTGATTACATGTTCAAACCAAAACTAATAAAAGGAATTACAAGGTTCTCATACGGTCTACAACTAAAACTATCAAAGCTACTAGACTTCGTCGACACAAAGCGGAAGACTTCTAACCGCCACGTGATGACTCATCCCGGCTATCCCATACGCATCATATCACACCGCTCAACAACCGCTCACCACCCCGAATGGATCACCACAGTTTTTAAAACATTTAAACGGGTCGCACTAATCACACAATTCAATACATATATCAACAATAAGATAAACAGACAGATGAACTGTCACACACACACACACACACACCACCAACTCCCATCGTCTCAATATCGATCGTCCTTTGGACTACCTCGCGATGGGGGACCGCAGCTGTTCCCACCTAAGCCCCGCTCATCGTACGAGCGATAACCCTGTCCCATTAATGTGCACATCCCCTTTCGTGGCGGGTTCCACGAAGGGCGAAACTAGGGCGTGAGATCACTCCCGCAAGCGACCCCACTCAGCCGAGAACGCATCTCGAGAACCATCACAAACACAACCACAATCAAAATCACAAGTACAATTACAATCATCATATCAATCAACTAACTACAGCACATCACCAATATCCCATTATGGGACTAATACTGAGTAGGAAATCCTACCTGGATAGCACAACACGCAGACGGTATCTACAGCTGTCTCAAAACGCCTCTTCTATGAACTCTCCCCCTACCATACAACACATAGATACTACTATTCAATTACTATTCATAAAAACCCCCAATTCCTATATTAGGGTTTCACTAATCTTAACAAAACATTATATAAATTACATTAAAAGCTTACCCTCGACGCAAGGAATCCAACGACACAAACTACGATGCAAACCGACCGTCTGAACTCCGGGAATTGTCAAGAACGCGACTAGGAAGAAGACAAGTTGCTTTCTCTCTTAAACAGGTTTTAGGTTTTGTAAAAAGTGATTTAGAACAAAGACGAATTGGTTTAAATACCTTAATCGCGTAATTAACAAAACCCGAGAAAACTCCCCCGTAAAACCGGACACTCGATCGAGTACCCAAGGTACTCGATCGAGTACCCCCCTACTCGATCGAGTACCCCAGCTACTCGATCGAGTACCCAACAGGTCAGAAACTATTTTATTTCGCAACTTGCCCTTACTCGACAGAGTAAGGGCTACTCGATAGAGTACCCCAAGACTTATAAATACGGAGTATTACAGTCTTCCCTCCTTAAAAGGAACTTCGTCCCCGAAGTTCAACCCATACATAAAAACAACCATACTGACTCGACCAAGACACAACAACTTAGCTAAGGACTCGAGAACTCGACCGAACATAGAACATGAACTCTTAACCCCCATTCTACCAACTATGTTTACTTCCACAACATGACTCACTATATCGTATCTACCACATATATATCTCTCACGACACCAACTCCACACATAATCAACTACCATCCTCTAATGCTGCTAGCTCCATAATATCATCAACTATCAACATCAACTATCAAACCCAATTCCAAGACACTCATAGACCTCAAACGGAATGTTACATTCCACCATCCTTAAAAGGAACTTCGTCCTCGAAGTTTACTCACACTCATAACATCATCCTCCAACTGTCAACATTATATAAAATATTCCCACACTCTGAAGCATCACACTACTACGAGCACGGCCATGGCCTTTTATAAGTATTGTCCACAAAACAAATCCCTCCTTTACGCTACGCTAACACTCTACTTCCAATTATATTACCGCATGCACCACCATGAAACTCTCTTTTATTGCATCCTACTCTTCTTAAGACAAATGTTACGTCCTCGTAACTCGCTAATACTAAACCCTTAGCTATATTATCTCATTATCCTCATCACCACCCTATGTCAAAGATAACTGCCTATAACCTCATTTCCATAATCACTCCTATTTCTCAAGGCTCTCTTACTTCAACAGTTCTCATACTTCAAATCAATCTGCACACCCCTAACCTATACCATAAGGCTCGTAGCAAAATCACCATACTAACTCTCCATTATCACTGCAAACCAGCATACCTCGCTATGTAAAGCACTTATCTTCCAGAAGCATAACTCACGATCCGCACTCGTTACGTACACGCACACTAGATCCTCAAGTTCTTTCTTTCATTACCGCAAAATTCATACACAACTTAACATGACACTAATTTCCCCAACACCCTACCCTCACTGTCTCATCAAAAGATTATGAACTACCTGCCGCTTTCAGATCATTACAACACATGTTCCACGAATCATTTTCCATTACCATGTCTAACGATGTCTCACCTGAAAACAAGATCAAAATTACCGTAACAACCTCTCACAACCGTGTCCCATCAACAGATTATCACTATCCCATGACAACAACGAAACATATTCAACTCTATTTCATATCATACCCTACCTCATTCTTAACTTAACCCGGTAAAGAAAACATCAATAAGCAAGACAACTGTCTACATGTTCAACCAAAACTCACAGAGAACAACAGCAAACAAAACAACAATCTATGTATAATCGGTATGCACTTTCAAAACTCGTATCATAAACATCCCGCCTACTCCACCACAACCGGTGACGGCATCACAACACCGCCACCAACAGCCACACCGTAGTGCGAAAATACCCGCATCACAACACTAAATATCGAGCCCGGATCACCACCCGAGGCACCACAACCACATCGATAGACATCACAACTACATACGATTCCATAAATACTGACTCGGAAATAACCTTTCGGACAAGGAAACTTACTCCAATCCACTTTACTCTATCACAACGCAACATATTATATGAAATAAATGAGATAAGCATCTCATGAACATCATCTCTACCATTTCACGGAATACACGTGTGTTATTAATACACATAAAATTATAACTAGCCATGTCAAATTAATCAAATTATTACCTTTTTGGATATCATTCAATTAAACTACCGTGTCCAACATATATATATTACAGAACATTCATAAAATAGCTTTATAATTATCACACCGTACCACTTCTTGTGAGGTCAGAACCTCACACAAACATTTACACATATCATAGACCCGTAATCACAACCAACTAGTCAATCCTGACCACGTAAGTTACCACTCAACAAAGGTTACCTGCTGTCCGAGCTTAACTCGCATGCCCCTCATCACATTCTTCCATTCGCATCACCAAGCACCTTCGCCATACATAACCATACAAACTAACACTCATTATGAGAAACCACCTCCTAAGACTATGTCTTATACTTCCTGACAACCATACTTTTATCAATTCAGTCTTTAAAAAATCAGCCTCTTTAGAATTGCCACTTTTCTAATATACACTTTCCCTTAACCACTAGTCAAAGACCATAACACTACCACTTTGTCCAGGACATCAAACCTCTTCACTCATCTCTAAATATCATGATTTCTTTTCTATCTTTGGTTAACATCCCAAACAACGAACATCGAATCCATGAACAAAATTATCTCAACATTCTACCCAATATTTTCCTTAATTGAATCATCATCCATTTCTCCACCAAAATCTCATATCATGCAGATATTCTTCTAACTTCTTACTTTCCTTAATTCCTCGAAACTCATTATCAATCATGTTGTCCTGAAACTCCTATATAACCTTGACTAACATCTTCGTGATACTATCACACATTTCGATGATTCCTTACCTTTACATCACATAACTCCGGTGAACATTTTCCTCAGCTTACTTTTATCCTTCTTTTCTCTTTACACTCAATAATACCAATTTAATAGCTCAACTCCTTATTACTTCTATCTAACCCTTTTGTGCACCAATTACCTTCTCATCGCTCCAAAACTCAAATCCCATTATTTTATATCGATATCATCTCCCTCTTTCTTACCACAAATATTCTCTTATTATGTCATCAATCACCCTTGCCACTAATACATCCATAGAATCAACGTTTACTGTTCAACAATTGCATCTCCCTTCTTACATCTCTAGAAGTCGAAATTCCTTTCATACCGCCAATTACCCAAGGAACTCACACAGTAGTTTCATCTTTTAATAAACCTCCCAAACTCACTCACTGTCTATAAATACACCTCGCGACATGTCTCCACAAAGTTCACTATATATTACTCTTCTCAACCCCTTTAAATGAACTTTCACTACCTAAATCCATAACCCACACGACTCCTAACCATTTCCCTCCTTAACTCTTTACACATCTCAAGCTGCCACTATCCACATTCTTACTTTCAATCTTTTCATTCTCACGTTCATTATACTCACATCATCCCTTGTCTATATTCACTTAATTTTACATTACTCAACACACAATCATATCACTCATCCCGTCTCGCAAAACGTGCGCCATGCCTCAATAAACTATACCAATCTTCCTTTTCCTTTTTCCACCATCTATCATAATCACTCATAATTCATGTCCTCCCCACCGAACTCATACTCATCATAGTGCCACTCTTTACAACATAAGATTGGGTAACTTACGCTTCAGGACCAACACATACGTAAAACAATGCATAAAGAAGTAATACAACACCTTTGAATTAAACATAATATGCAACGAATGTCAAAAGACAAACATATGACCCAAAATACGCATATGACCCGCACTGGACCCACTCGATCGAGTACCGGAACCTACTCGATCGAGTTGAGGCTACTCGATCGAGTGCCCAACATGCTCGATCGAGTGCCCCGACTCAAGAACCCAAATAGACCTTCGATCTCGACTTACTCGACCGAGTAGCCCGACTACTCGATCGAGTGACCCCATACTCGATCGAGTGCCCGAGGTACTCGATCGAGTGCCCGTAAACACGACTCGGTCAAAATAACGACAAGTACCCACTCGATCGAATCAAACCCACTCGATCGAGTCATGCAGACTCGTGAATACTACCCGCATGTTATCTCACATACCCTAACGTACTATGCATTCATTATTATTTCAACATTATGATTACAACTACGCATTCAAATCTGCGCGACTCCTCATACAATCAACAAAATAATCTACTTCGTGTTATTAAGTGCCACGTTATAAACAGCCATCATGCTTTTCATCCAATTCGTTATACAAAACACATATCATTGAACCTCTATTCTTCATGTTACTACTTACCAAAAGTCAAACATTACCATCTATCATGCTCATATAACATTCAACTTTCAATCATGTATTACTCGCATGTTTTAAATTTTCATAACTTTTCATAACACAAACCACACCCATACACTACAAATCCTATTTCCATGTTGCTAATACAACAACATTACAAATCCACTTCATCACACATCGTCATATACGAACTACTTTCTTTTCCTACCATATCATTCATCATTCTTATATACTTTTCCAACGATTCCAACCAACATGTCAACCAACTATCATGCAACATGCTTTCAGCAAACCATATACAGCACCATTAACATACACGTCGCACATATACACACGGACTCCACGTTCCCATACCATATGACTGGCTTAAGTATCATGGGGCCAAGATTTTGAAGTGAGGGCGCCTACTCACCCAAAACCTAGCATCAGTGGGGCTCCCATTACACATACACCAGGTTCATTTTATTAGACTCCCTATGTTCATTATGTTCATTTGTTACAGGTTCCAAAATCGTCGCTCTGATACCATTTGTAACACCCCCATACTCCAAGTGCCTTACCAGGACCACTCAGGTATAAGGATACTACCATCTCGGTTGCCCGAGGTACTGAATATCATAAGACAATAAAGAAACGTACTTTTAAAGTAATTATAGATTAAGTGATTACATGTTCAAACCAAAACTAATAAAAGGAATTACAAGGTTCTCATACGGTCTCGACTAAAACTATCAAAGCTACTAGACTTCGTCGACACAACGGAAGACTTCTAACCGCCACGTGATGACTCATCCCGGCTATCCCATACGCATCATATCACACCGCTCAACAACCGCTCACCACCCCGAATGGATCACCACGAGTTTTTAAAACATTTAAACGGGTCGTACTAATCACACAATTCAATACATATATCAACAATAAGATAAACAGACAGCGGAACTGTCACACACACACACACACACACACACCACCAACTCCCATCGTCTCAATACTGACTGTCCACTGGACCAGCCCTGCCAGTGGGGGACCGCAGCCGTTCCCACCTAAGCCCCGCTCATCGTACGAGCGATAACCCTGTCCCATTAATGTGCACATCCCCTTTCGTGGCGGGTTCCACGAAGGGCGAAACTAGGGCGTGAGATCACTCCCTCAAGCGACCCCACTCAGCCGAGAACGCATCTCGAGAACCATCACAAACACAACCACAATCACAATCACAAGTACAATTACAATCATCATATCAATCAACTAACTACAGCACATCACCAATATCTCATTATGGGACTAATACCGAGTAGGAAATCCTACCCGGATAGCACAACACGCAGACGGTATCTACAGTTTGTCTCAAAACGCCTCTTCTATGAACTCTCCCCTACCATACAACACATAGATACTACTATTCAATTACTATTCATAAAAACCCCCAATTCCTAAATTAGGGTTTCACTAATCTTAACAAAACATTATATAAATTACATTAAAAGCTTACCCTCGACGCAAGGAATCCAACGACACAAACTACGATGCAAACCGACCGTCTGAACTCCGGGAATTGTCAAGAACGCGATTAGGAAGAAGACAAGTTGCTTTCTCTCTTAAACAGGTTTTAGGTTTTGTAAAAAGTGATTTAGAACAAAGACGAATTGGTTTAAATACCTTAATCGCGTAATTAACAAAACCCGAGAAAACTCCCCCGTAAAACCGGACACTCGATCGAGTACCCAAGGTACTCGATCGAGTACCCCAGCTACTCGATCGAGTACCCAACAGGTCAGAAACTATTTTATTTCACAACTTGCCCTTACTCGACAGAGTAAGGGCTACTCGATAGAGTACCCCAAGACTTATAAATACGGAGTATTACAGTCTTCCCTCCTTAAAAGGAACTTCGTCCCCGAAGTTCAACCCATACATAAAAACAACCATACTGACTCGACCAAGACACAACAACTTAGCTAAGGACTCGAGAACTCGACCGAACATAGAACATGAACTCTTAACCCCCATTCTACCAACTATGTTTACTTCCACAACATGACTCACTATATCGTATCTACCACATATATATCTCCCACGGTGATACACTAGGTCTAATGTATCCCTTCTCTATCAGATCATCTAACTGTTTTCTGAGCTCCTCCATCTCTTTAGGATCCATCCGGTACGGTGCCTTAGATATTGGCCCCGTCCCCAGTTTCAACTCAACGGTGAAATCTATCTCCCTTTTCGGTGGCAACCCCGGAATCTCCTCTGGAAAAACATCTGCAAACTCCCCCACCACCGGTATCTGATCAACTGTCGAACTCTCTATGCGGTCATTTCTCACATGGCACAAGATCAAAGGACATCCCTTCCTCAGATAAGACTTCAAGGTGACAGCTGCAATCAACTTAACTTTGGGTTTGACTAGAAACCCACGATAAGACACACTAACACCCCTAGGCCCTCTCAAAGACACTTTCTTTTGATGACAATCTATCTTAGCTTTATACTTTCCCAACCAATCCATCCCGACTATCATCTCAAAACCGTCAAAAGGAAACTCTAGCAAGTCTACAGGTAGATCAACTTGCCCAACTATCATAGACACATCTCTAAACAACCTCCCACATGATACAGACTAACCCGAAGGTATAAAAACTTTCTCACTTACAGACTCATATACCCTTAAACCCAACCGTTTAACATGACTCGAAGATACAAACGACTGAGACACCTTCGAATCAAACAAAACAAAGGTATGAACGCCGTTAACAAGAAAAGTACCAGTGATAACATGTGCATCCTCCTCAGCTGCTTTCTTGTCCATCATGAACAGCTTTCCACTGGTCTTCGTCCACCTCCCCGGACAAGATCTTGGCGATGTGGTCGCCTTAGCACCGACCCCCCCGGTTGTTGTTGTTGTTCGTAGCTGGTTTCGATAAGAATTATCGCCATTGCGGTTACCTCCACCCCGATAGCTCGACTTCCCCGGTTAGACCATAACCCGACGGTCTATTGCTCGCATAACTCGTGCGGGTCCCCGAGAATAGCTCCCCGAGCCGATCTCGAAAAGCTCCAGGCATACTCGTGCACTCATGTCTCTTGTGGCCTACACCGCCACAGCCATAGCAGGTCATCCCCCAACTACAACTACCACTCACACGGCCACGCCCAAAGGAAGCCCCAGAACTGAAACCTGACCCAGAAGAAAACCCTTTAGCTTGATTGTGGTTGCCTTTCTTGTGACTAGATTGGCCTCCACCCTCACTCTCCGCCTTTCTTTTCTTAACACCCACTCTCTCCTGAGCCATCTCCACTAACCTCTCAGCTCTCCCAGCCCTCTCATAGCTTCCTTAACATCAGTAAGGACTCCTACATGTAGCTTATCCATGATCTTAGGGGTCAACCCCCTCTCAAACCTCAGCGCCAGGTTCTCCTCACTCAAACCCATATCCTCAGCATACCTAGACTTCTCATTGAACTGCTTATAGTACTCAGCCACAGATATGCCAGATGTCATCTTAAACCCATCAAACTCCTCTCTCAGCTTACTCCTCACATGTTCCGGTACAAACTCCTTCCTCATACCCCTCCGAAACTCTTCCCAAGGTATAGCAGGTAAGCCCTGGTTCGCATACATCTCCCTAGCACTCACCTTCACCTTATCCCACCACTCGCCAGCTGCTTCCCTCAGGTAGAACGCAGCTTGCTCTACTCTCATCTCATCAGGACAGTGAACCAGGTCTAGTATATTCTCCATCTCACGATGCCAGTTGTCAAGAAGGTTTGGTTCCCCGGTCCCCTTGTACTCTTTTGGGTTGAACCTCGCTATGTAGAGACTGATCTTAGAGTGATCAACCTCCTTGTCCTTTCCCACTTTCTTTAAGGCCTCTGTAAGAGCATCTTGATGCTCCAACATCTTAACGACATCATCTATGTTCATGGTCTCAGCTCTCGCATAATAAGAGTTTCTCTTGGGCGGCATCTTGAAACTATATAAGAAAGGGTAGACATAAACATACGCACTAAAACCTCAAAACACGAAGGCGGACTGCCCAGAACACACTCGATCGAGTGTCTAACCCTACTCGATCGAGTAAGAGGCTACTCGATCGAGTGCCCACCATACTCGATCGAGTGCCTCGACATCAGACCCCAAACAGACCTTCTGATCTCTAACATACTCGACCGAGATCGAGTGACCCCCTACTCGATCGAGTGCCCGAGGTACTCGGTCGAGTGCCCAAAAACACGATTCTGGTTGCAAAAACGTCAAATACCCACTCGATCGAGTCAGACCCACTCGATCGAGTCATGCTAACTCGAATATGCTACCCGCATGCTATATCATATCCCAACATACTACACAACTTTATAAACTCAACATTATACTATTGTTAAGCATGCTATTCTACCAAGCTTTTCATACGATCAACAAAACGATTATATCATGTTATCAAACGCCACATAGTAAACATCCAACATGCTTCATGTTCAAACAACAGTTCTATATACTTCATCAACCTTTCATTCACAAACTCAACCTCCTACTCCAAACATCCAACAATTACAACATACTTCATCACATCCACACACAAGCTAACAAACAACACATACGACCTTGACATACACCCCCCATGTGACCGGTTCAAAATTGTAGGGCGATTTCGCGACTTTAGTACGTCTCCCAAGCCTTTGCATTAGCTCCTACAACCTTTACCCCGGGTTCTTTTTAATTGACTCCCTATATTCATTGGATTCATTGGATACAGGTTTCAGGATCGTCGCTCTGATACCATTTTGTAACACCCCCATACTCCAAGTGCCTTACCAGGACCACCCAGGTATAAGGATGCTACCATCTCGGTTACCCGAGGCAATGATAATCAAATAAACAATAATGAAACAACATTTAAATATAAATACTTTAGCGAAAGGTTACAATCTCAAAACCAAAACCAAAATACGAATACATGTTTCAAACCAACTGTCTAATCAGCTAACTGAAATGTTTATTAAACTACTAGCTACAGCGGAAGACTTCTATCATCAGATCGTGGCACATCCCAGCTATCCCAGTAACTCGACTCATACCTGCTCAATAACTGCTCACCATCCCCGAATGGATCACCACAGTTTTTAAAACATTAACCGGGGTCAGTACTAATCACACAATTTATATAATCAACAGTACAGTAAACAACACAGCTCAAACAGTCACACACAATCACCCACACCAATCAATCTCCGTCATCGACTGTCCACTGGACCAGCCCTGCCAGTGGGGGACCGCAGCCGTACCCACCAAATCCCCGCTCATCATACCGAGCGATAACCTTGTCCCATTAATGTGCACATCCCCTTCCGTGTCGGGTTCCACGAAGGGCGAAACTAGTGCGTGAAACCACTCCCGCAAGTGACTCCACTCAGCCGAGAACGCATCTCGAGAACCAGAGACAAGCAATCACAACCATCAACAACAATTAATCAACAACCATCATAAAACCAATACGATAATAATCAGCAATTACACAACACCAACAATGCATTATGGGACTAATACTGAGTAGGAAAACCCTATCTGGAAAGCACAACACAATCAGACGATCTCACAGCTGATATCAAAACGCTTCCTCTATGAATCCTCCTCCTAACATACAAACATATAATCACTACCAATCTTACAAAACAACAAAACCCCCAAATCCCCAAATTAGGGTTTAACTAACTTTAAGGAAACATTATAAAAATGGTACGTAGGTCTTACCCTCGACGCAAGGATCACAAAGGTATCAAGAAAGATAAAATCCGACCTTCCAAGCTCTAGGATTTGCCAACAATGCGATTAAAGCGAATGACGTAGTTTGATTTCTCTTCTCACAGTGATTAGGTTTTAAAAAGTGTTTAAAGAACAATGACGGAAGTAATATATACTCTAATCGCATTATTAACAAAACCCGAGAAATCATCCCCCGTAAACCGGTTACTCGATCGAGTAGCCAAGGTACTTGATCGAGTGCCCCCTTACTCGATCGAGTATCCATGTTACTCGATCGAGTACCCAACAGGTCAGAAACTATTTTAAACTGCAACTCACCGTTACTAGACAGAGTAAGGCCTACTCGATAGAGTACCCAGAGACTCATAAATACGTAGTATTACAATATCCTGGTACCTGTTTGTGGTTATCGGTATGTCTGGGCGTGTTCCGGTACCAGTGTGGTTTTCGGTATGCCTGGGCGTGTCCCGGTACCGTGGTGGTGGTCATTTGGTGTTATGTCATTCATGTTAGTAGTCATGTTGCATGTTCACACTTGAGTCGTGTCACCTTTTATTTGTTTATTGAAACTGACGTTTGTGTTTCTGTGTAATTGTCACCTGT
Organism: Silene latifolia; assembly: GCF_048544455.1. NCBI lineage: Eukaryota > Viridiplantae > Streptophyta > Magnoliopsida > Caryophyllales > Caryophyllaceae > Silene > Silene latifolia. The sequence goes on from NC_133533.1 coordinate 53,876,236, forward strand.
CTCTTTTGGGGTGGCCTGTGTCGATCCATATGATATCCTTTGGTCATATGGGGAGCAGATTAGGTATAGATTGTTTGGATAGTACGCGGGAAACGGGACGAGCTTGATAAGTCACGAGATGAGTATAGTTGGCTAGAGAGTATAGTTGTCATGAGTTGTACTTTTATTCATTTGTTTACGTTTATGTAATTCACTAAACATTACATTTATTTATAAAATGTTCTTTTATTCAAGTTTTGAAACATTACCTCGGAAACCGAGATAGTAACGCTCCAATTATCTTGGCCGGATAGTTGGGGTGTTACAGGAACGGCAAGAGAACTCTACTACGACCGACCTAATTCGGGAACCCCTGCCTCTCAAAAGCAAACATATATGCCAAGTATCGTGTATCAACTTTAAACTACACTTGAGGCCGAAAGAGAAGAAAGGAAGACGGAAAAGGAAGCAAGGGAGGTCGTAAGGGATGAAGAATTGTAGAAAATGAAGTAGTAAATGGAGTTGATGACCACTTACTTCGCGTCTTGCAACCCGGAATTACGTCCACAAAACCAAGACCATAGAGATCCTTCCGGAGGAGGCGGTAGTGGGGCGGGATCTACTTTGCCGTCTCATTGACTGTGTTGTTGGTTGTTTATCCTTTTAATTAGTCTTGTGACTTGTCGGATATTTTAGTTATATTTGTGACTTGACGTCACTTGGATTTGGACAGGAACCATTGTTAGTTAGTGACTTGTAATAACGTGAATTCGTATTGGAAGTCGTTGTATGAAATGTGACGTTGGTGGCCATGTTGTGCGTTGTTTATGCTGCTCGGTTGTACATTTTAATTGGAGGTTCAAATTATATCAATTTGGCTCGAGCTAAATGGAAATTTTCATGTAAAATCATTCTCAACTAGCGACTGAAATCGGCTCATTAGCGACTGACTTTTGTCGCTAAAATGGCGACTGAATGGTTCCGTCGCCAAAATGGCGACCAAAAAGGCGCCTGAGGCCGTCGCAAAGCCCCTGATCATATTTTTTAAATGGATACAGATTGGCGACTGATAGGTGACCGTTGCCAAAATGGCGACCATAATTGCGACTTAAATCTGTCGCTGTTTTGGCGACTGCTACTGTTTGCCGTCACTATTTAGCGACCATAGTTAGTCGCTATTCGGTCGCTAAATGGTGACCAATTTGTCTGTCACCATTTTAGCGACTGAATTCCATCGCCCGAACGAATTTAGGCGACTAAGAGTTGCAACGACTCTTTGACGACGGATTATAGTCTCCCGAGAAAGCATAGTGACTAACTTCTGTCGCGTAATTCAGTCGCCCGAGAGCTGAATTCTTGTAGTGGGAAAAAGTATTTTGTTTGTTTTTTTTTTTTCAAAATGATAGCTAAAAGTCACAAGTGTCTACCTAGGTAACTAGCCGTCCCGTGTCGGACACTCGGACACTCGTCGGACACTTGAACACACACCCAAACATGTTATAGTTTAGACGAAAAATAAAATGTCAAAAGTGATTGATTAGAAGATGGGTTTGGGTGAGATTGAGAATTAGTTAGAGCAAGTTTAATGGTATGCGGCAACCTTAGTTTCTAGGTTTGCAAATACCCATTTGTGGACATGGGCCAGCCGCGGCGCGCACGGAAGCGCTTGAATAAGCGTGCATTTGTGGAGTCACCACCAATTTTTATGGAAAATTAGAACCGTTCGAATACCTCGTGTCATGTCAAGACACAAAGTAGTGACATGAACACTAAGAACTCGTTATCCTTAGCATTCTATGTCTAGAATGACTCTCGTTGATGCCAATGAACACGGATATTCACAGAGATCTGGAGTAAGGGGTGAGGGTACGTATTAGGAAGCTCTTTAATCGAACACCTAATCCCGCCCGCCTCGATAGCGGCCTCTACTAATGATTAGGGAAATCGTCCATAGTCAATATGTCGTCGATGTAATGCATATAATGCATGTAATGCAACATACACGGATTAATCCTAGCATGTGAATTAAACTATGTCGGTTAACACATAATTTAGCACTCAAATAGGGTCGAAGTTGAAAGTTAGATTAATTACACGTGAAAGATCAAGTAAATAAATCATATATAATAAATACAAAATAAAGAAATAAATTACAATGGATATTTGAATTTACGTCATAAACATGCCCAAAAGAGTTTTAGAAAAAAAAAGAAAAGAATAAATGAAATAAGGAAAATTAGAAAATTGGAAAAATAAGGAAATTGGAAATTGATTTAAATAAGGAAATTAAAATAAATTAGGAAATAAAATAAATTAGGAAAATAAAAATAAAGAAAAATAAAAATAAAATAGAAAATATGGAAAATATGAATTATATGGAAAATATGTCGAATTATGGTAATAATAAGAATAATAGTCAATTAAAACCTAATTAGAAACCCTACGTCAAAGCGAGAAGAGCTCAGAGGCAGAAGCCAACTTAGAACAGGCGCAACATCTGCTGCGTCTTCTGGAAGAGGCGCAACACTTTATGCGTCTGTTCTTGAGTTGGGTTCTGACTGTGAAAGTCAGACCCGCGGGTAGTTATTGTTCGTTAGTAAATTTAAGGCCGATTATTGATATTAGAACTCGAGTTGAAGTGATTAACAGATTACATACATACTAATATTGTTATAAAACGAATTAAAAGTGAGAATACATCGGTTTAATATGGTTAGTATTGATACGATGTCGGAAACGGGTTTATATACAAACACGAAGTTAATGGTGGAAACAAAAGATTATGAATTGGTGAAGAAAACAGATTTAAAACATGTATCAAAGACGAATTCAAGAGACTTGATATAAATGAACCAAGCCTCTTAAACCCCGGTTTGAATAAGATGACGAAAACTCGCAAATATTGATTATAAGGGATTTAAGTCGAGATTAAACGTTGTAATTTGAAATGGATTAATAAAACATGGTTTATATACTAAAATGAACAAAAGAAACGAAAAAACTAAGAAAAATAGAAAAGTTGCAGAAGATCGAGGAAGAAGAAGAAGAGCAGGAGCAGCGGCAGCCTCTGAAAGAGGCGCATCAGATGCTGCGACCCTTCGAAGAGGCGCAACAGCTGCTGCGTTTCTTCTCGACATCTGGTTGCTGCTGATCCGTAAAACCGGTTTGATAAAAGGTTTTAGAAGTCGGTTTTAAGCATATTATTGACGTAAATCTTACAATAATAAGTACAAAAAATAAAATAAAAAGATGGGATTTACACCCTCAGACTTACATGATAGCGTCGCGAGAATTAACTAAATCGGTTTTTAGTGATAACTCGACTCGATCTATGCAAATATGAAAGTGCCCTTGAAAAAAGAATTTAAAACAAATTGATTAATTAATTGTGTAGAGGTCAAATTGGTCGGTCATGCAAACGTGACTGATACTCAGAATTATCTGAGCTTACGTGGTCGATTGATCAAGTACGCAGGCGTCGAAAGCTTAAAGCAAGGTTTAGAGTGCAAAGGGAGAAGAGAAGAGTGGACACTCACGTGAAAAATATGTGAGGCCAAAGCATCTTTTTATACTAAACACACAGAGGTATTATGGTATTGGTAGAATTTGGAAAAGAATAGGAATGAAAGGTCCGGAAATAATCAAACACGGAAACTTGGACAAAAAAAAAGCCCTGAGAAAAGGCGCAACAGGTGTCGTGTCCCTTAGAAGAGGCGCAGTACTTACTGCGTCCTTTCTCGGGTGGGGTTCTTCTGTACGAGAAAACGTGTTTGACAGCCTGTCGTATTTTAGGCATAACTTTCTCTATAAGACTCGGAATAAGGTGATTTGGGTGGCGTTGGAAAGCTAAGAGAAAGATATAGAACTTTATATGAAATAGGCCAGATCCAAAAAAGTCGTTATCACCTCGTAAAGTGGGCTTCAATGTCGGGTTATCATTTTAGCTAAATGAAATATACCCAAAAATTTTTATGACATCCTAACCTTAGGTAGACAAGCACACTGCTTTTTGACTCGAGATTTGACGGTTTTAGGAAATGAAGACGGTTTTTGACTCGGACTCCAAATGTACTCTAATTACTGCCAAAACAACCGTAATGACACCTAGATGACAACCAAGGGATAGACACAACTGCATGAGTTACCTTTTATTAACCTATTTATTAAACGTCATAAAATCGCGACATATGCTAAACATGCGGCCCAATCATCACTGGGTGTTTGGCGGGAGGTGCAGAAACGAGGTGTCTACAGAGCCCCCATTTTGACTGAGGCTTGGACAAGGCGAAAGTCAAAGTATAGCCTTCGGGTCAATCGAAGATTACAACCTGAAGACTATGGCGACGCGAGGCGGCTCAAGGGGTCTGAGCCAAAGACATGTCGTCGGGAACATTTTAGAGTCTGTTGACTATCGGGGAGGGTCGTTTAAAGTCCATTAGACTACATAAGGAAGCTCGCCAGCCATAAGAATAAATCATACCTGAGACTTCTTTCCCGAGATGTTTCCAGAGGTGCGTAGGAGCTGAGGGTAAGACCTAAAAGATATGTAAGGATTTTGCTAGGGTGTGGGGCCCTAAAGGAAAATATCGATGGGAAGGAGGTCAAATATAAGTTCAACCTAACGGGTAACCAAGGTTTAGGTGTCGGAACACTAAGAAAAGATGATCCTAAAGGATTATGATCCTAAAGGTAGAAGCGTGTGAACTCTAGGGAGTTTAGGAACCTAAAGAGCTAGGTGTATGAAGATGGGTATATGAACCTCAAAAGACAGGCTGGTATGGGTACTTAAAGGGTTGTGAACCTAAGAGGAATTGGGAACCTGAGGTTAAGTTTAGGAACTTTACCGGGTTACTAATCCAGGCTTTCCAAGGGAAAAGGAAAACGTATGCAAACTTCAAAAGGATTATGGGTTTATGAACCTACGGACATTTGGTATGAGAGCTTTCAGGCTTATGAATTTAAAGGAAGCCATTTTGGGATCTAAGAATCTAGGGGTAAGAATCCTAACTTTGGGTTTACGAACATAAGGAAGGAGGCGCTGGTTTGGGAACTTCTGGAGAACGACACCTTTGCCGAACTCCGTGAGGAAACAATAGTATTGAGGGTATCAGGACGTCGGTAGAAACTGCTGGGAAATCTGTTTGCGTCGGTCTTAAGTGAACTCTCGTTGGGGGAATATATTAACGATTAGGAACATCTTGATCGTCATGGAAGAAATCTTGAGTGAGGAATACTGCAAAATACTGCTGCGTTGGGACAAATATATTGACGACTAAGAACATCTTGATCGTCATGGAAGAAACCCTGGGTGAGCAATACTACAAAATACTGTTGCGCTGGGAGCAATGACCATTAGGAACATATTGATTGTCATGGAAGAAACTTTGAGCAATACTGTAAAATACTGTTGGGGAACATCTTGACTGCCGCTGGGGAGAATGAAGACTTAAACGAAGCCCCCAGTTGGAGCGAGCACTACTTCTGATGCTCACCTGCATGGTTAGTAGCCACACAAGAATTCAATTTGACAGGAAAACAGCACATAAACACATGAGGAAACACACAAATTTTGTAAATTCTTTTAAATAAAGGTGGAATTTGTTGCTTGTAATGCGTTATGCATATTCAATGGGATTTAGTCACAGGACTTGACACGACATCGACTCACTAAGATGCAAGACGATAGACTGACGCAACAATGACTTAGATTTGACGCGACATAGAGGCTGACCTTGATAGACTTTGCTTAAGTATGCGCAACCCCTAGCCAAGTGTGGCTGACAATGCGTATCAGTTCGAAAGGTAGAAGAATTGCAAGAATGATGAAGGCATATAAAGGCAAGGCATGAGCCATGGATCAGTTGTCTACTTGGATATCTTTCGCCATTGTTTGCTGTAAAAGAGACCCCTCTTGAGGCATGATAACTTGGAGAATTGATCTAAGACTTTTATCATTGTCCGGACCGAGTACTAGTTTGACTTAAAATAAGGGAGGAGCAAAGGAAGGGTGGCGTCTTGGAAGAGAAGCCCCCAGGATGAGAAGATGACTCTGGAATTTGGTAAAAAGAAGATTGGGCGACAAAAAGAAGCCCCTGGTAAAGAGGTAGAAATGAAAATTGTGGTTGGAAGGTTATAAAATGGAAAGGGATGGTTGTGAAATTGAGGTTGGGAGTTGATGGTTGGGATGGTTGTGTTAATGAGAACTCCCTACGTATTCACGTGAAGTGAAATCAAACCAGATCGTAGTTCTGAGGTTTGGTTAATTTTATTTGGGTGTTGTGGTTGTATCTTTCTTCTGTAAGAAAGGACTGCCTACGTATCCACCTGAAGAGGTGAAATCAAACCATGCTCGTAGTTCAGGTGTGTGCCTAAGCTTATGTTGTCAGGACCTTAAAGTGCATGGGTCAAGAAGGTAGTATTCCTTTGGTGACTCGAAGAATCGATTTGAGATAACTCCCTCTGATCATAGACCAAACTGGTATAACTAATTTTGTAAAAATTTCCTTGTCATGTGAGCGCACTCGAAAGTGGACCCTATTGGTGGATATGGGTTCCTCCCGTCCTAGGTAGCAAATTATCTGAAGACTCCGTGTCTGGGTCAAGGTGAAACTGGATTGGATATTTGGAATGTGGGCCTAGGAAATAAGAGGCTTTGATGACCAAATCTCTGGAGCTTGATTTTGTGGAGTTAAGGCTTGATGGGATTATGGCTTGTAATATGGCTTGGAAATGGAGTCTCTTGGCTTGATGTAACCTGAGCACATAAAGGTAGGTTAATTGACGTGGGTTCAAGTTTCCATGTCTTAGCCCTAAAGGATGGGTATACTCGACGAGTTTGAAAGGATTCTCAAAATTCCTAACTATCTCCCTGTAACGGTCTCGAGAAGGACTTAGGGTGTATGGAAGGCTAAGTGAGGGTGCTAGTTGACCATCTTCACTGATGTCTTGATTCTATATAGACTTCAACATTATTCCGTTCGGCATTTGATTTCATACTCTCTCTTGATTCAGACTCAGATTCTTGGTCTAGAATACATCTCGGCTTTTGCTCAGATTCTTGATTCAGGTTTTTGAAGATAACTTTGACTTTGGATATTGATTTGACTTGCTTGATCGAGCCTTTTTCTTTTGACTCTTTTGTCTTGGATTACGGGCATATCTGCGACCTTGGATATTGATCTTGATCATTTCTCGTGACTAAGCCTTTGTCTTTGATCATGGCTCATATCGTCTTGGATTTGCTTGTTACCATGGATTTGGGTCAGACTAGCACCTTTGGTGTGAAACGGGTTGGTTTTAGTAAGTAGGTTGTTTATTGTGGGGGAATGGACTTGCCTTCCGTCTTGGATCATTAACAAGGGAGATGGTCTGGATTCGTCCTAGAATCTCTTGAGATAGGCTCGTACTAAACTGGGGTATAGTGAGGAGTCTCTATTGCTAGACATGGAATATGTAAGGAAATGGACACGGAGTTTCGGGTCCTCTACAACTTGGAATGGAACATCGTTTAAGTGCACTCACATCGTTGTCATGCGTTGTTTGATTTAAAATGTCTCAAACCAACTCTTGTTGTCACGGGGAAAAGGGTAAAGGAAGAGATAGGATAGAATATGTAGATTGAATAGTGTACTTTTATTGACATGAATAATGAATGTATAGACTCGAGAAGACATGTGACTCGTGGGACAACCCCCAGGTTGTCACTAGGAATAGAAATGGACACGAAGAAAGATACTAGAAAAATTATGGGAAAGAAAGCCTAGGACTCGGTCTCGGACTCTGACTCGATCTTAGATCCAGACTCTTAATTATCGGCCAATGCTTGAACATCTATTCTTCTGGAAAGTGGCTTCGACATCTGATTTTGAACATTCATCCATTTGAGCACCTCGTCCTCTTTATTTGGAACGTTGGAAGGATAACAGTCAATGAGAGTTTCCTGATAAGTGGTATATCCATTGTCTAAGTTGTCGTGTGGGCTAAAGTTTGAGAGGGACAATTTCCCACTTTCGATCATATCCTGAATGATATGTTTTGATTTGAAGCATTTCTCTGTATCTTGCCCTTTGCCTCTATTGTACTTGCAGTAGACATTCTCATCCTAGAACTTAGACTTCTTCTCTAGGTCAGGCGTAGGTCCTATAGGTTGAAGAAGACCTAGAGAGGATAATTTGTTCAAGGCTAGGGTATAAGGTATGCTTAGACTTGTGAATGACCTGGGACGGTTGTTAGGTTTCTTTGACGAAGGTTTCATGAGGTTGCTTTTATTGATTTTGATTCCTGGATGAGAAGAACTAGGAATAGATTGCTCACTTTTTGATTTCTCCTTAGGACTGTTAAGTTGAGAGTTTGTCTGGACACTTTTCATCTTGAGAGGTTGGGCATCAAGCTTCTTACCCATTTCAGCAAACTGGTTCTCCATGTTGGAAAGTCGAGAGTTTATGTTATCAATAGATTCTTCTAACTTGGAAAATTTATTGTTGAAGGCAATGGAAAGCATGAGCATTCCACTTTGGATATTGTCGTCTTCGAGGACATTGATTTCTTCATCGTCACGAGGATCGAGGAGATGAGAACAGTCTAGGAATGATTCATGGTCATGTTTAGTGATATTAGACCCAAGAGGGTCGATCTTCTTGGATTTCTTAACGGAAGGTGGCATTGAAAGTGTTGGGGTTGGTGTCCTTAACAGTTAGTGCAAGGACTTATAAACCTCTAAAAGGATCAAAGGGCATACTTTTGGTATTATTATCAGTTGATCCACGTTTATCAATAACGGTTGGCTTGCTAGATAAGTTTGACGTTATTGTCATACAGATGGCGGTGATCAACTGGTCCCTAAAAGTCACACCTATAGGATACGTCTTGAGTGATGTGACGGTATGAAAATACAGTCATGTAGATGCCAAATTTGACTAACCAGTTAGTCTGAGTTATTTGACTAATAATTAGTCAAAATGTGATGTTGAGATGTTATATTTAATACGGATTAAATATCATGGGCCAAAGGCGAATTAACCAGTTAATTCGTAAATTTAAATATAAGCGTTTTATATTTAATTAAATGTGTATTGAATATAATTATACAATACTGTTTTGTCGGACATGTATTAAGAATTCAACTGACCCGTATTATTAGTTGATGCCTTAATTTCCGATAACCGATAGCAGTTTATAATGAAACCGCGTCATATACACTTAGCGAGTCATGGACCGGACCACGAGTTTAAGTGAAGAGAAAATGAAAAGCCCATATGGGCTCCTCTCACTCGGTTTGGCCGAGAATCACAAAGACAAAAGGGGAGTTCTCTCCTCTTGTCTAACCTAATTCATTTGCTAATCAAAATTAGGGTTTTTGGGAATTGTGCCTCCCGAATTCCGGATCTCTCATCCAACACAAACTCACAAAACAATCCCCTCGATATTGCAAGGCAATTAGGGGATTATCTCTAGCACAAGGGCATTACTCGGACATCTTGGGTGCAACGATTAGGAGGGGATCTAACTTGATCTCTCATTGCCTTTTGCACTAGGACCAAAGGTTACTTCTATGTCTTTATCGTTTCTTTATGTTTTTTTATGACTATAAACTACATATAAATTTTACGTTATAATCCTTAATTCGAAGGGTGGTATACGGATATTAACCCACAAGTGGTATCAGAGCGAGGCCACGTAAATTTTCTATGTGTTTTTCATAAAACGTTTTTGAAACGATGATTTTCTGCTTCGAATTCCGTGCCATGTATACACGGCTGATTCGGGTTTTGTTCTTGTTGAAACCGTGACATGTTTTACACGGTTTTATCATCTTGTTTTTGATTTGTTTTTGCATATTGTTGTTTTATACAGAAATTATAACAATATGTCATGTTTTTGTCAATTGTTAAAATTGATTTTATGCGTTTTTGATCAAAATTTGTTGTGGTTTTGTATCATAAAACTTGTTTCACGAGGGTTTGGAGTTTTTCAGAAAGTTTTGTACTCGATCGAACAAGTTTTTAATCGATCGAGTGTTTTTCTGTCTTGTTTTTGCTCGATCGAGTCCCTGTTGTACTCGATCGACCCCGTTTCAAAAACCTTTTGCTCGATCGAGTCCCTGTTGTACTCGATCGACCCCTTTCTAAACCCTACTGCTCGATCGAGTTGTCCTCGTACTCGATCGAGTAGATTTGCTGATATAAGTCCTCGATCGACCTCCAGTTTAGTCAATCGAGTACCCCCTGATTAGCATACCCCTCGATCGACTTGCAGTTCAGTCGATCGAGCCCTTTAGTTCCTCGATCGAGCACTTGTGTCCCTGGATCGAGGGATTTCCATTTTGACAGCTTTGAAAATTTGTTTCTTTTAACTTAAATTTTCTTTTGGCTTCAATATGTACTTTATACGGATATTGTACACTCGCTATGATTGTGAAACGGTTCACTCACGTACCATTAAGTTATTTTAAAACGTATTTAAAGTAACGGATTATAATAGATTAAAATTAAATGATAGAAGCGGTTTTATCACACGAATTTTAATCATTAAAAGGTGGTTTGGATAAATTTAACATAATTACGGAATTATGTCACGAATGAATTTGTTTTTAGTTGATGCATTTTATTTATCGTTAATTTTGAATGTTTTTGAATGCCTTTTAATTACGTATTTAATTATTTTGCAAACGGTTGTAACTTAGTGTGGCCTTAGTAGAACGTGTTACCGTAATGATGGAACACGGTCTTGGTTGTATTTTGAGATCTCGTATCTCCATTTTATTTCTTTTAATTACAGTTTTTTATTTAGAATGTAAATAGGTTTATATTTGTAAATTTTAAATTGTAATTTTTGAGAAGACTTAAGTTGGAGACCGGATGCTCACTCCCGCTACATGGATCAAGATGGAACATCAAGACAAGCTTCTCGGGTCCAACGGTGGATTCCAAAGTTGTTTTATGTTTTACTTTACTAGGATAGGCCACACTAGGAATTTTTATTTACGTATCGCATTCAATTTATTTATTTTTCGTAACGATAACATGCATCATTTTCCGCCTAAAAACCAAACCACCTATTTATTGCATGAAAACTGACACATATAGAGGTCACGAGTTAGTTTTCATTGACATTCTCATGTCACCCGATTTTAAGCCATCACCTAAATTGATTCATTCACGCAGACGCTAGTTATTCGTTCACTTAAAATGAATTATAATTAAGTTGATGGGATCTTCCTCGTATAAACAAAAATTGAGAACGGTCTTTATAGGTCAAACTCCAATGAGTCCCTTCTTCGTCGGTAGGCATACTATGACCCCTTCTACGTCGGGTAAGTTGGAACTGATTGACCTATTTTATCTCAACACTATGGTCACTCGTACGATCCTGTGATTATGGTGGACTATAGATAGGATTTACGGAAATCTATCGACCAAGAGTTCTTCCGGAAGAATTAGCTAAACAGTTGGCTTATCAATTTACAGAAATTGAGTCTTGGGATCACTTGTATCATTCTTGAGGGAGATCAATTATGCAAGTGCAAGAGTCTACATGTTTAAAATGAATTTTAAAATAGACTTAAATCACCTCGATGAGTTGCTTATTTCGTTTTGTTTTTCTTTCTTTTTCGGTGTAGATCACGATTTTAAAGCGCTAAACAACAAATGGTGGTTCAAGTGATAACCCAATGCCAAGTGCCACATTGGACCGTGAGTCCGGGCTTCGGATCTTCATGAATCGGATGAATCGTCTACTCGATCGAAGAATGATGGATCCAACTTCGCGGACGGGAGGCGGCATTACGGAATGCCGCCACCGCCGACGGAAGCTCAAATTTTGTTAGAGCCCCTCGGCAAACCCAGGTCCCACGGCTAGAGCTACCGAAATCGCCACGTTTAACGATTTCTGTATGGAAGCGGGTGCGATTAAAAACGTACTCATTTTTGCAATGGAACCCAATTTGCAGAAACGCTTCATAGCCCATGGTGCAAACAAGATTTTCACCACGCTCACTAAGGAATTCTCGAAAGCACCGAGAATCGTGACCTATGAGCATACCACTCGCTTCTTTGATGCGAGACTCCAGAAGGGCCAACCGGTTAGCCCACACATTCTCAGCATGATTGAGAATGTCGAGAAGCTGGAGACCTTTAACTGTAACATCAGCGAGAACATTGTTATCGACCGCATGCTTCACTCACTCCACGATGGTTTTTCGCAATTTAGAGCGAATTACTATATGAATGATTTGAAGAAAACTCCCCATGAACTGCACTCCCTTCTCGTACAGACCGAGAAGGACATGAAGTTCAGTGGGAGCTCGAAACAGGATGTTCTCGTTGTGTCAAACAAAGGGAAAGGTAAGGGCAAAGCTCCGGCAAACCTAACAGTAGGTAAGGCGAAGTTCAAGAAGTCGGGTTCAGGTAAGAGTGGACCTGGTGAGTCGAGCAACTCATCAGGCATGACAAAGAGCAAGAGTGAAAACATGGAATGCCATCATTGCCACAAGACTGGGCATTGGAGACGCACATGTCCTGTTTATCATGAGGACTTAAAGGCAGGTCGTGTTAAACCTGTTGGTATGTCTTCTCTCTCTTCTACTTTTATTCATATGATTGAGATTAACCACGCAAGTTACGGAACTTGGGTACTTGATCCTGGTTGTGGTTCTCATCTGTGTAATCATGTGCGGGGGCTCCGAAACATCGAACCCCTCGTAAAGGGTGAGGTGGACTGCGTGTCGGGAATGGAGCAAGAGTAGCTGCCATCTCCAAGGGGACATATGTGATCCAACTTCCTAGCGGATTTGAGTTATCATTATATGATTGCTATTATGTACCCAGTCTTTCCAAAAACATTATTTCGGTTTCGCGCTTGATAAACTTGGTTTTTCATTTGTAATAGAAAATAATACTTGCATTTTCTCATTACACGATATGATTCTGGCAAAGCGAGTCTCCATGAACGGAATTTATGTTTTAGATCGGACCACCGAAATATTACACGTAATGAATAAAAAGTTAAAGGTTGGTGACAAAGATCAAACGTATCTATGGCACCGCTGTATGGGACACATTAATGAGAAACGCGTAAAATGACTCATCAAGAATGGAGCTATCTCGGCCTTTGATTTTCAATCTTTTGGCACGTGTGAATCATGTCTCATCGGTAAGATGACTCGGATTTCCTTCAAAGGTGTTGGAATGCGCTGGCTGGCGACCTATTAGGGCTCATACACACGGATGTATGTGGTCCTATGTCAATCACCGCACGAGAAGGCTATAGGTATTTCATCACTTTCACGGACGATTTGAGTAGATATGGCTATGTCTACTTAATGAAGCACAAAAGTGAATCCTTTGAGAAATTCAAAGAATACGAGAACAGGGTACAGAACCTATTAGGTAGAAAGATTAAAACACTACGTTCGGATCGTGGTGGCGAGTATCTTTCTCACGAGTTTGATCAACACCTCAAAGACGTGGGATTGCCCTACGAGTTAACTCCACTGGAACACCTCGGTTGAATGGTGTGTCCGAACGGAGAAATCGAACACTACTTGATATGGTTCGATCCATGATGAGTCACACGATATTACCTGATTCATTGTGGGGTTATGCTCTTTTGTCAGCCGCTCTAATACTTAACCGAAGTCCGTCTAAAGCTGTTGACAAGACTCCATATGAACTATGGAAGGGAACGGTCCCTAACTTGTCCTTTATACGGGTTTGGGGCTGCGAGGCTTATGTCAAGTGGAGACACGAGAATAAGCTCGGCCCGCGATCGGTCAAGACATACTTTATAGGCTATCCTAAAGGAACGCTTGGTCATTACTTCTATTCGCCAACCGAACAACGTGTTTTTGTTGCGGCTAGTGCGACATTCTTAGAGAAGGAATTTCTCGAGAATGCAAAGAGTGATAGAACCTTCGACCTGTCGGAGATTCCAGAACCAAGCACCGAGCAAACATTGGAGGAATCTATTCCTTCAATCCCGGCTGCGGTTAACATTCCTGAGGAACCTAGGAGGTCGGGAAGAGTCTCTATTCCTCCGGACAGATACATCGGTATGGTCGAGGAACATGACATAGATGACGTTCTACTCTTAACGAGTAGTGAACCCGCAACCTATAAAGGTGCCATGACCGATTCTGACTCAAAGCTATGGCTTGAGGCCATGCAATCCGAGATGGACTCCATGTATGAGAATAACGTATGGGATCTTGTTGACTTACCTGCTAAGGTTCGTCCCCTTCAATGCAAATGGCTTTACAAGATAAAGCATTCTGTGGAAGGTCAGCAAGATATCTACAAAGCACGGCTAGTTGCTAAAGGTTTCACCCAAGTGCCAGGTTTGCACTACGATGAGATTTTTGCACCCGTAGTCATGCTGCGTTCCATTCGGATTATCTTAGCGATTGCCGCTTTTCATGACTATGAAATTTGGCAAATGGACGTGAAAACCGCCTTCTTAAACGGCTTTTTGGAGGAAGAGTTGTACATGGTACAACCCGAAGGTTTCATCGATCCTGAACATCCTAAGAAAGTGTGCAAGCTTAAGCGTTCCATCTATGGACTTAAGCAAGCATCAAGGAGTTGGAATCATCGCTTCGACCAAGTGATAAAAGAGAATGGATTTACTCGATCGGTCGAGGAACCATGTCTATATATCAAGTCGAGTGGGAGCAAGATTGTCTTCCTAATATTGTATGTTGACGACATACTCCTGATTGGGAATGACATACCTCTCTTAACTTCGGTGAAAGTATGGTTGAAAAACCATTTCCAGATGAAAGATCTGGGAGAGGCACAAAGAATTCTAGGCATCCGTATCTATCGAGATAGATCACGACGGATGTTATCTCTCGATCGGGGAGTCTTACATAGACAAAGTCCTAGAGAGATTCAGCATGACTAACTCCAAGAAGGGGTTCCTTCCTATGGCTCAGGTGGGTGCATTTGAGCAAGTCTCGGGCACCAAAGACAGGAAGAGAAAGAGCGCATGACACGGATTCCTTATGCTTCGGCAATAGGATCAATCATGTATGCCATGATATGCACACGTCCGGACGTGGCATATGCATTGAGTATGACAAGTCGATTCCAACAGCAACCAGGTGAACCACATTGGTTGGCTGTCAAGAACATTCTTAAGTACCTCCGGAGGACTAAAGATTGGGCATTGACTTATGGAGGCTCTCAAAAGCTATGCGCAACCGATTCTGCAGATGCTAGCTTCCAAACGGATCGAGATGACTCGAAATCTCGGTCTGGATTCGTTTTTACTCTTAATGGCGCTATGATCATTTGGAAGAGTTCGAAACAAACTATTTAAAGCAGATTCTACGATCGAGTCCGAGTACTATGCCGCGTCGAAGCAACAAAGGAAGCGATATGGATGCGTCAATTCTTACATGGGCTCTCTGTAGTGCCTAGTTCGAATGACCCGATCACCATCTATTGCGATAATAGTGGTGCCATCTTCCAAGCTAAGGAGCCAAAGTCTAGCAACAAGTCTAGACATGTACAACGGAAAGCTCATCTAATCCGGGATTACGTGGAGCAAAAGGAAGTAGTGATAGAAAAGATTGCTACGAGATGATAACATAGCGAGATCCTCTCACTAAAGCATTACGACAAGATAAGCATGAAGGGCACGTTAATTCCATGGGAATCAAACGTGTTCCTGAGTTGTAGTACTCTTTTATGGATTAGATTCATTCTCTTTTGTACTCTATACGACATCATCGTTTTGATATTATATATATATATTTTGTTTTTCATGTGGAATTGTACGACAATTTTGAACACCACAAAGTGAAATGAACAAACATCATATCTTTTTCGAGTCCTTAATTGCCCACATGAGCTGATAACTCGGCAATTATTTTGTGACGTTGGTTGATGGTGGGTTCAACGAGCCATAAGTCAACCGATTGGTCGACCAATCACGAGAGGCGAGTTATACGGATATCTCGTAGGACACAATTGTGACATCGACGTGGAGTCCTAAATGTTTTATAACATTCACTGCCCGGTCGTGGATAGGACTTCCATGGTGATCCTAAGAGTCGATTCTTTTAACTATCGACTGTCTCTTGAGACTAAGGCAGATTTTGGGTGACTTTGGTTTCTTTCTCACGGTCATCCGTAACAGGGGGCCAAGTAGATTTTTTTTTGGGTCATTTCATGCTTTGTGCTTAGATCGGAAGGAGTTCGAGTTGAAGGAAATATTCGGCCTTTATCAGGTACTCGATATTTCTCAGGGCCACTCGAGGAGTCAGAATCGAAATGCATGGCCATGCTCGGATACGGATTCGTTTTTATCAGTTAAGTTACTCTCTAGTCGGGGAAACCACTCTAGATACAGATCGATTGTAAAATACGACCTTTGCGGATCCAGATCTGCAAATTGTTTTACATTGAGTGGGAGAAATTTTAAATGAATATGAGAATCGGTTATCGCACATACACTTGTACGGACAAGTGGGAGTTTGTTGGAGCTTGTGTCCTCCAGTTAGTGCGGATAACGTCATTGCACATACACTTGTACGGACAAGTGGGAGCTTGTTGGGGTTGGTGTCCTTAACAGTTAGTGCAAGGACTTATAAACCTCTAAAAGGATCAAAGGGCATACTTTTGGTATTATTATCAGTTGATCCACGTTTATCAATAACGGTTGGCTTGCTAGATAAGTTTGACGTTATTGTCATACGGATGGCGGTGATGTTTGGTCCCTAAAAGTCACACCTATAGGATACGTCTTGAGTGATGTGACGGTATGAAAATACGGTCATGTAGATGCCAAATTTGACTAACCAGTTAGTTCGAGTTATTTGACTAATAATTAGTCAAAATGTGATGTTGAGATGTTATATTTAATACGGATTAAATATCATGGGCCAAAAAGCGAATTAACCGATTAATTCGTAAATTTAAATATAAGCGTTTTATATTTAATTAAATGTGTATTGAATATAATTATACAATACTGTTTTGTCGGACATGTATTAAGAATTCAACTGACCCGTATTATTAGTTGATGCCTTAATTTCCGATAACCGATAGCAGTTTATAATGAAACCGCGTCATATACACTTAGCGAGTCATGGACCGGACCACGAGTTTAAGTGAAGAGAAAATGAAAAGCCCATATGGGCTCCTCTCACTCGGTTTGGCCGAGAATCACAAAGACAAAAGGGGAGTTCTCTCCTCTTGTCTAACCTAATTCATTTGCTAATCAAAATTAGGGTTTTTGGGAATTGTGCCTCCCGAATTCCGGATCTCTCATCCAACACAAACTCACAAAACAATCCCCTCGATATTGCAAGGCAATTAGGGGATTATCTCTAGCACAAGGGCATTACTCGGACATCTTGGGTGCAACGATTAGGAGGGGATCTAACTTGATCTCTCATTGCCTTTTGCACTAGGACCGAAGGTTACTTCTATGTCTTTATCGTTTCTTTATGTTTTTTTATGACTATAAACTACATATAAATTTTACGTTATAATCCTTAATTCGAAGGGTGGTATACGGATATTAACCCACAGAAAGCTTGCCCTCTTCGATCATATCTTGGATGGTGTGTTTTAAGAGAAAACACTCTTCAATATCATGGCCTCTACCTTGGTGATATAGGCAGTATTTGTTGCCCTTCCAGAGATTCACCTGCTTCTCTAAAAGTGGATCCGGAGTCAGCCCTATTGGATGTTGCTTGCCTTTGGCAGAGAGTCTCTTTAAAGCATAGGCATAAGACATGCCTAAATCGGTAAGCACCCTTTGATGCCTCCCAGGTTTCCATTTAGCTGTTTTCTGGCTTTCTAGGACGATGGTTATTGCAAGAGGTAAGCTTTAGATGACCTAGACTAGAGGTTTCTCTAGGTGGCGTGTCCTTTTCCACCATCCCATTTTCAAGGGGCAGGACGCGGATCCTCAGATTTTCTACTGTAGCTTGAACTCGTAGGACCATGGCATAAACGTCGTGGAGAGACATGGTGATTGGGGCTTGAACTGCTTCATGACTTTGCTGACTTACGGGACTTGCTGGATTGCTACTCGACAGAAAAGACGCGAATTACAACTCGATTCGACATGGGATCACGCATACTAAGGCAACAAACAAAGGAAGGGACAAGATGACAAATCTAGACTTGAATTGTGAATTCATGAAACGTCGTGAGCGACTTCTCGTGTTTGAATTCACGGTGCTTGACTTTAATTTTAGACTCGAGTATTAACTTTGACAGAGTGACATTTATACAGTTGACGTTATTGACGGGATTGATGACACCATGTTGTGACACCCCCATATACCAAGGAGCCTTAATAAAACCTTCCCTAGCATATAAAGGCGTTACCATCTCGGTTACCCGAGGAAAGTAATGATCAAAAGTCGATAAAAGAACATTTACAATTATTACAAGTGATCTAACCAAACTACCAAAACAGAAGATACAACGCTCTCTCGTAGATGAGACACGACAAAGCACGAAGAAAGATCTTCAAGGTGACATGTTGCACATCATTGATCAACAAGTTACTAGCAGTGGGAGCTGATTTCACGGTGATACAAGGCATAAGACTGCAAACTCGACACTCGGTCGGTATGTCACGAAGGGCTCCCTTGGCAGGCTTAGCCAAGCCAAGGTGAGAAGCAAACAAGTCCATGGTCAAGATAAAGCTGGTATTCATGAGACGAAACTCTACCGTTTGTTCCACCGGCTCGTATTTAAACGAGCTCATGAACTCGAGGGTTAGAAAGGCATACGAATGCTTTCGTAGGTGATACAGTCTGGTCAACCCCAAGGTCTCAAAGATGTGTCTGACATCGGTCTCGATACCCAGATCATCCAAAAGGGTCGTGTCAATGCAGTGGGTCGGTCTCATCTTACGAGTCTGTAAAGCCACAAAATTCTTTCTTTGTGTGAAATCCACAAATACCACAGACAGGTATTCGGGTACAACCGGGATTACCGGTCCACTCCCCTCCCCAATTTCGGGCTTAGAAGCCCTACCCCTCTTACTCTGTCTGGTCCCCACTGTAGGTCTCGACATCTGTTTCAGCATACAATTTCAATATACACCCACACATATACTAGAAAACCACATAGAACATACGTGTATCATCATGTAAACAAATAGCTAAGTACACACTTTCACCAACAATCCAAAAAAAATTATAAGCAAAATTCTTAATTTTTTTGAAATCAGTCGGTCTCTACAGCTGTAAAATTTTTGACATATTTAGCATGAATTAACTTAATCACTACTACTTTTAGGACTCCAACCTTCAAAACATATTCATATACAACTCAAGTTCACAATAACATGAGACGGATTTCAGTTTGGGGCACTTGTAAGACGGAGTTTTAAGACAAATTTTTGAGTCAAAATCACGAAAATCAACTCTATACGTGATATATACGGCATAGATTACCCAATTTTCATCCTCTTACATACAATAGACAACCAAAAATCAATTTAGTTTCTCAAACCCTAAAATTTTCGGTTCACATCATCATTCAATTTGATTCGATTTTTGCATAATTATCCACAATAATCATCAAAGGAAAGTATCTAGATCATATTGCAACAATTAGAAGCAAGTTTTAACACATGTAAATCGACTTTTCAACACTTTCCAACATCCTATATGATTCTAACTAATTAAAAACATCAAAATAGAGTGAGCATTCATACCTTGATCAATTAGTAAGTAAAAAGAACGAATTCAAGCAAGAAAATCACCAAGTTGAAGCACCACAATCACAAGAATCAAAGAGTTTGAGAGGGATGGGAGGCTAGGGTTTGCGGAAATAGAAGGAGAAATAAGAACAAAGAACAAAAGGAAAGGGTTATAAACCCGCAAATTTCCAGGTATTGTAGCACTTACTGGATCAAGTAAGTATGGTAATCGATTGAGTGGCCTCCACTCGATCGAGTTGGAGCTACTCGGTCGAGTTTCCGTAGGGAATTTCCAACTTTCTCGACGTTATAGCTTCCTAACTAGATCGAATGAGGTCTACTCGGTCTCGTAGGCACTTACTTGTACTCGGTCAAGCAAGGCTAGATACACGGTCGGAAATACGATCTTGATTAAAGTTCTCTGCAAAACACTAACACGTGTTGATTCCAAAACGAATTCGGACATCGGCATAGATTAACATACTCATTCATATCGTATTACTATCACACAAGTACAACGTATCATCTCACAATTACATTACCTCATTCAACTTTCCATTTCCATCCTATAACCACAATTATGCAACCAAGAGACTACGCCTTTAGCTTCCTCACGTATACTTTCATTCAATATGTTTCTTTTACTTCTAATCATACAATTGTAAACTCAACGAAATGACTTCTAATCACATCACTCTATTCATACATTTAACATTCAACCATTCTTTATCAGCCAAGCTTACTAATAATCTAACATTGTTACAACAATTAACAATTAACTTACTCAATTTAATTGTCATATCCAGAAGCGTTCAATCATGCACTTATCACATCCATTCCAATACTGCTTTGATAGCCATCACGAAAAATTCAAAACTTACTAACTATCATTATTAGTACTACTTACAAGACTCACAAACTCTTTATATCAACTGTTAATACCAACTATTTGGAGCAAACACTACCATCACCACATTCTATACACTGTCTCGTACTATAAAGATTTCACCACTGCTACTCTTTTCACACACACTTCTATTCGTGCATAAACCTTCACGTTTCTCGTTATCATCACACACATGCTAACTTCAACAGAAGCTTCATCACAAACAATTCTAGCATAACCATTATACACATTAGGAACATAATTGCCGACTCAACATCCCCATACCCGGTGACTGGCTTAAGCATAATGAGGCCATGATTTTGAAATGAGGGCGCCTACTCACCCAAAATCTAGCATCAGTTGGGGCTCCCAATACACATACACCAGGTTCATTTTATTTGACTCACTACGTTCATTAGGCTCATTTGTTACAGGTTCCAAAATTGTCGCTCTGATACCCCTTTGTGACACCCCCATATACCAAGGAGCCTTAATAAGACCTTCCCTAGCATATAAAGGCGTTACCATCTCGGTTACCCGAGGAAAGTAATCAAAAGTCGATAAAAGAACATTTATAATTATTACAAGTGATCTAACCAAACTACCAAAACAGAAGATACAACGCGACATCCTTATGTGAACTATCACTGACGTAACTTGCGAAAGACCCATCCCACCAAGTATCCCGGCTATCATCCAAGACATCACCGCTAAGACCGATTTGCTCACCATAAGGGATCACGGCAGACACAACAGAACAAACAAGAGAAAAAGCCACACAAGGTCAGTAACTGAGGCAACATATCAACAACCACAAACACTACACAAGTACACAAAACACACACGCCACATCTCTGATCAATCACCGTCACCGACTGTCCACTGGACCGGCCCTGCCAGTAGGGGACCGCAGCCGTTCAGACCTAAGCCCCGCTCATCATACTGAGCGATAACCCTGTCCCATTATTATGAACATCCCCTCCCGTGGCGGGTTCCATGGAGGGCGAAACTAGGGCGTGAAGCCACTCCCGCAAGTGACTCAACTCAACTGAGGACGCACCTCGAGAACCAGAGACAGCCAATCACAGACAGCTGAACCACAACCATGATAACACAATCACACTACACCCACCAACCACTACACCCAACCAAATCCACTGACACAACAATCAAATCACAACCAATGACACACTAGACCACCAACAGAACTGAGTAGGCGAACCTACATTTAACCAACCGCAACGATTCCTCATCCATTCACATAACATCGACCAAGCAAGTAAAACCCCTACGCATAGAATATCGGCGTCAAGACCGCTACCCGACTCAAGCAATCTATCCCCAAGGCACAAGAATCCTCAAAGGCTTCCATGGAAGGAATTATGGTGAAGGAAATGAAGAAAGGCGACATCTAGGTCTGAAGGAAAGAGGCGGAAATGATTTGCGATTCTATCAAAACACGATTATAAACCCTCGCTGAAAAGATGCTACTCGATCGAGTAACCAACTTACTCGATCGAGCGGTCCCTACTCGATCGAGTACCCAAGCTACTCGATCGAGTAGCCTCGACTAGATCGAGTACCACTCATCCCAAGGCCTATCACAACACGAGACACTGCTTGTACGAATTCCCAAAGGCTACAACAAGCCTCTAAAGTCGGTCAACGTCGGTCAACGGGTCCCTAAAAGGACGGGTATTACACATGTTGATTCTAGACTCGAGGTCTACTTATAGGTGTTAAGAATACTGCTGCAGTTTAGACTCAAATGTGACGCCCATTGAGACTCGTGTGTTGAGCCTCGGAACGTGTGACTCGAGGTGTCAAAAATGTTTAGATCCTAATAGAATTGGGGTATGGGGGTCCAAAATGACTGCGTGACGCCTTAGGACTTGATTTGAATTTGAAAAGACCCAAAATGTAAAGGAAGACGGGTTCATGATTCAACAGAGTTCCGACTAGGACATAGTCGGTTTGAATTTTGACTTTAACTTAGCCCAATTGAACTTACATATTTACATTTTCATGGTTTGAAAATATTTTGAAAAAAAAACGTTTTTTTTGTTTGGTTTTTTTTTATTTTATTTTATTTTTGAGAATTTACAAAGGATTTTATTTATAGAGAATTTAAAATTAACTTGAACTTCGAAAATGGAATTTTACAAAGAAGTGATTTTTGAAAGGAAATGGATTTTACATTTACAGAGAATTGGACATTACTTAATTTATAAAATAGATTTTTGAAAAGGTTTGTTTTTTGTTTGAAAATTCGAATTTGAAAATTGGAAAATTTGGCATTATTTGGTTTACTAATATGATATTTGAAAAGGTTTGAAAATGAATTTTATTTACATTGACATAATTTTGTTTATAAATGAGGAAAATAGACACGTGTAATGTACACATACAAACAGGCATTATAACAGTATGCTGAGTGGATTTAAAAGGTTTTGGCTTAGAAAGGTGGGTTGCCATACCAAGCAATCAAACCCTCGTCTGTGGAGAGGTCCGTGCCAAACATGAGTAAGGTCGGTTCCTAGTCCATTTCTTCGAGTAGTGAAAGCCCTTGATACAAACAAGAGTATGTACCACGGTATGGTTGACGTCAATCGCTATCTATATTTAGGCCCAGATAAGAATTTGGACCATCCAGACGGGACGATTGGTCGAATGGGTTGGGTTGGGCCTAAGAAGGCCGAATAAAACGACCTAAGAAGGTCGAGTAATGAAAATCGACATCTGTCTCGTATAAACTATTCCCTAACCTCGTTCAAGTTTCACCCTGGGGAACACAAAAGTGTATCATCCCCAGCGGAGTCGCCAAACTGTGGACATGGGCCACCCATGGCGCGCGGGGAAGCGCTTGAATAAGCGTGCATTTGTGGAGTCGCCACCAGTTTTTATGGAAAATTGGAACCGTTCGAATACCTCGTGTCATGTCAAGACACAAAGTAGTGACATAAACACTAAGAACTCGTTACCCTTAGCATTCTATGTCTAGAATGACTCTCGTGGATGCCAATGAATACGGATGTTCACAGAGATCTGGTGTAAGGGGTGAGGGTATGTATTAGGAAGCTCTTTAATCGAACACCTAATCCCGCCCGCCTCGATAACGGCTTCTACTAATGATTAGGGAAATTGTTCATAGTCAATATGTCGTCGATGTAATGCATGCAATGCAACATACACGGATTAATCCTAGCATGTGAATTATACTATGTCCGTTAACACATAATTTAGCACTCAAATAGGGTCGAAGTTGAAAGTTAGATTAATTACACGTGAAAGATCAAGTAAATAAATCATACATAATAAATACAAAATAAAGAAATAAATTACAATGGATATTTGAATTTACGTCATAAACATGCCCAAAAGAGTTTTAGAAATAAAAGAAAAGAAAATAATAAATGAAATAAGGAAAATTAGAAAATTGGAAAAATAAGGAAATTAGAAATTGATTTAAATAAGGAAATTAAAATAAAACAAGAAATAAAATAAATTAGGAAAATAAAAATAAAGAAAAATAAAAATAAAATAGAAAATATGGAAAATATGAATTATATGGAAAATATGTCGAATTATGGTGATAATAAGAATAATAGTCAATTAAAAGCTAATTAGAAACCCTACGTCAAAGCGAGAAGAGCTCAGAGGCAGAAGCCAACTTAGAACAGGCGCAACATCTGCTGCGTCCTCTGGAAGAGGCACAACACTTTATGCGTCTGTTCTTGAGTTGGGTTCTGACTGTGAAAGTCAGACCCGCGGGTAGTTATTGTTCGTTAGTAAATTTAAGGCCGATTATTGATATTAGAACTCGAGTTGAAGTGATTAACAGATTACATACATACTAATATTGTTTTAAAACGAATTAAAAGTGAGAAGACAGCGGTTTAATATGGTTAGTATTGATACGATGTCGGAAACGAGTTTATATACAAACTCGAAGTTAATGGTGGAAACAAAAGATTATGAATTGGTGAAGAAAACAGATTTAAAACATGTATCAAAGACGAATTCAAGAGACTTGATATGAATGAACCAAGCCTCTAAACCCGGTTTGAATAAGATGACGAAAACCCGCAAATATTGATTATAAGGGATTTAAGTCGAGATTAAACGTTATAATTTAAAAAGGATTAATAAAACATTGTTTATATACTAAAACAAACAAAAGAAACGAAAGAAATAAGAAAAATAGAAAAGTTGCAGAAGATCGAGGAAGAAGAAGAAGAGCTGGAGCAGCGGCAGCCTCTGGAAAAGGCGCATCAGAAGCTGCGACCCTTCGAAGAGGCGCAACAGCTGCTGCGTTTCTTCTCGACGTCTAGTTGTTGCTGATCCGTAAAAACGGTTTGATAAAAGGGTTTTAGAAGTCGATTTTAAGCATATTCTTGACGTAAATCTTACAATCATAAGTACAAAAAATAAAATAAAAAGATGGGATTTACACCCTCAGACTTACATGATAGCGTCGAGAGACTTAACCAAATCGGTTTTTAGTGATAACTCGACTCGATCTATGCAAATATGAAAGTGCCCTTGAAAAAGGAATTTAAAACAAATCTATATAACATTATTAAAAGGCTAGCCTAAAAAAGCCACGTAGACAATGCCACATGGGATGAAAAAAAGCCACGTACGCAATAACAATGTGACTTGACAAACTAATATGACATGACTTATCAATTTATTATTATATTGTATTAATTTAGTTCACTTATTTCCTTTAAAAATCCACCCATATTCCAGTAGCTTCAAACTTTATTAACTAAAAAAAACTACAATAAAAAAATACGCATTAACTATAAGTTAATAATTTCAAGATATTTCATATGGGGTGGTATTATATGTATTCGAAATAAAAAAAACCGAATACATGAAATTAAGAACGAAGAAGAATAAATGAAGTTGAAAACAAAAAAAAAATTATATATACAATATAGTTAAAAGGCTACTTAAAATATTTAATTTTAATCCACATGTCAATTTTTTATTGGTAAATACTAATTCATCTATATTGATTACTTGATTATTTATTTATACAATATTATAAAAGTCCAGATTATGTATTAAAAAGTTATCTTTAAAGCTGTCACATTCTTATAAGTACAAAAAATTTTTAAAAATATTAATTGCAAACACAAAATAATAAATTAATACAAACTCTTTATTTTCCTCTCATAAATTTGGTTATTAATCTACTTATTCATTTAACCTTTAATTTCTTTTATTCAATAGGATGGTTTTTGGTTTCTCTCACCATCATTATAATTTGTAGTTATCATAATTTTTTTTATCTCCCTTTTAATTCACAAAATCGTTCCTCTTCCATCGAATAAATTGTTGAAATTAATCAATAATTAATAACAAAAAGTTTCCTATGTAACTATTATAATAACAAGCCTAATTTTCATTTTTATTCAAAAAGTTGGTAGGTAAAGTATACATACATCGATAATTAAATGAATTCTTTCGCTTTTTATCCTTATTATGTTTTAAATTTTCTTGATAGTAAGAATATTATTTAGTTATTGTTTTTGTGTTTGTATTAAAATTGAAGGAAGATGACATACTTAATTATCAATAACATTACATGAAATCTATACTATCTAACTAAAAGGGCAGCTTAGAAAATTCAATTTCATTTCACATGACATTTTCACACCCCATTAATTCTTATTCATTTTTATTGATTATTTAATTATATTGACAATATGACATGCATGGAATAATAATTGAATTTATAAAACTATAATCTATAATTAAAAAGTAAGTCAAACTATCTACCATTATCTGAATGTCATATTTTAAATTTCATAAGATAATTTCTAAACCATTCTTATGCAAAGTGGATTTTGTAAAAAATAAAAATAAGAATATGATAAACCAAATCTTTTACATTCCATTTCTCCTTTGCTCCATATTTAGGTCTATATTAAATTTCATAATAATGAGAAAAATCTATAACTCAATAATCTAAATATAAAATATATATATAAATCTAATTAAAAGGCAAGCAAAACTAACTATCATCATTTACATGTCATATTTTAATTACATAATAAGACAACATCTTAAATCAATCTCAAGTAAAGTGGATCTTGTAAAAAATAAATAATAATAATAATAATAATAATAATAATAATAATAATAATAATAATAATAATAATAATAATAATAATAATAATAATAATAATAATAATAATAATAATAAAGCAATACTTATACATTCCATTTCTCTTTATTCCTTATTAATGTTTATATTAAATTTCATAATAATGAAAAAATAATGCTCAAAAGTCATGAACCTTGATTCATATTTATACCTATATTAATTTTGATAATAATGAAAAAAGGATGCTCAAAAGTCATAAAATGTATCCTCAATTCTTTATATATTTTTTATGGAAGATAAAAATAATAAGCCAAAATTTTTCTTCTCTCTATCGTCAGTAGAACTAAATGTATCACTAAACTTTCCTATCATTCTATTAATATCAAGACAAGTGTATTCATGTTTTAAAATTATTAACTAATTTATTTACTTTTTATGTAAGTTCCATTGGGTTATAAAATGTTCATCACATTCTCAATTTCATCGTTTGTGTTTGTTTTGTTCTCATTTAGGGGCTATCAAGATTTGTGGTGTTGAGATATTCAAAGGTAATATACTTACATCTATACAACTTTATTCTCATTCCCTTTTTCTTTCACTATTTAAGAGGAAACTTAAGTTAACAACGATAATATTGCATAAAACAAATTTCACTATTTTGTTGGTTAGTTCAGACTAATTACTGAGTTACTTTTTTTTATTAAAGGGTCGATTCGTTGGAAAAAGAAGACTATATGAAGAAGTAAAATACTAGAATAGCTTAAATAACTATATATTGGAGACTAACTACAAGATTGACGACTTCAACGTGAATGTCTAATAGTTTTTTTTTTTCAAATGTATATTTTATTTTTGTATTTGTTTGTTTTTTTTCATCATTTTACCTTCAAAAAAATAGCAAATTCACCTGCTTTTGCTTATTTAATTTATCGACTTTGATCTTTATTTTAACATGTAAACGCCCATAATCTTAGTGCACAATCAGTGATGACTTATTCATAAGGTGAGCTTCTATATGTTTTGATATTTTATAAAATTTCAATTACTAAAAACACTACAAACATCACACTCAAAACAAAACATCCCGTGAATTTCACGGGTCACAAAACTAGTTGATTAATTAATTATGTAGAGGTCAAATTGGTCGGTCATGCAAACGTGACTGGTACTCAGAATGATTCGAGCTTACGTGGTCGATTGATCAAGCACATAGGCGTCGAAAGCTTAGAGCAAGGTATAGAATGCGAAGGGAGAAGAGAAGGGCGGACACTCGCGTGAAAAATATGTGAGGCCAAAGCATCTATTTATACTAAATACACGGAGGAATTATGGTAAGGGTAGAATTTGGAAAAGAATAGGAAAGAAAGGTCCGGAAATAACCGAACACGAAAACTTGGACAAAAAGAATGCCCTGAGAAAAGGCGCAGCAGGTTCTGCGTCTCTTAGAAGAGGCGCAGTACTTACCGCGTCCTTTCTCGGGTAGGGTTCTTCTGTGCGAGAAAACGCGTTTGACAGCCTGTCGTATTTTAGGCATAACTTTCTCTACAAGACTCAGAATAAGATGATTTTAGTGGCGTTGTAAAGCTAAGAGAAAGATCCGGAACTTTAAGTGAAATAGGCGAGACCCAAAAAAGTCTTTATCACCTCGTAAAACGGGCTTCAATGTCGGGTTGTCATTTTAGCTAAATGAAATGCACATTTTGTAATGTAAACTTTATGTTTAGCCCAAAGAAGTGACATGGGACTCAAAATGAGATATACCCAAAATATTTTATGACATCCTAACCTTAGGTAGACAAGCACATTGCTTTTTGACTCGAGATTTGACGGTTTTAGGAAATGAAGACGGTTTTTGACCCGGACTCCAAATGTACTCTAATTACTACCAAAACGACCTTAATGACGCCTAGATGACAACCAAGGGGTGGGCACAACTGTATGAGTTACCTTTTATTAACCGATTTACGAAACGTCATAAAATCGCGACATATGCTAAACATGCGGCCCAATCATCCTTTGGGTGTTTGGCGGGAGATGCGAAACGAGGTGTCTACACCATCATACCCTAAGCCACAACCATTCTAAGCTACTTCCTATGTTCCAATGAATTGTATACATTTGCTTTTTGGGCACTAATCATAAGTGAGGAGAATTTTCATTATAACTTCAAACATATATAACATAAAAGATAGTCAGGTGAGATATTTTTGAAATTGTCTTATCGAATACGTTATAAATATCAAATTTTTATAATTTTTAATAATGTGTAGCTGAAAATATGAGCAAAAGAAAACGTGCATAAAAGAAAATGTGCATTGATGTACGTATATAAAGCAAACGTATACAACTCATTAGAACGGATGAAATACTAAATTATTTCAATGGTTTAGCTAGCTCTTTATACTAGCTTTATGAGACCTAAATATCAAATTCTTTTTTAATACCAAAATTTCTATTGGTTATTTTGTAAATGTGGGTCATTGTAAGCAAGTAACTTGACGAAGCAACTAGTTTAAACCAAGCTATCTTAGATGGCCTTCTCCAATGGTGTAGCAACTTGTAACACTCTAAGAGGTTATGAGAAAAGTTGTCCCACATCAGGAAAATATGAGATTTGTGATATGTTTATAAGGGACTCCATCCACCACTTAGTAACAAAGCCTTGTGCTTTTGGACTTAAGTGAGGATAAATAATGGCCCCAAAGGTACACATCCTATCTTATTGGGGTTTTGTTACGACCGAGGTGGGTCGGGTTGTTAAAAATGGTATCAGAGCAACCCCTGCGACCGTGTGGTGAGCCTGTGATCAGGAGTAATCGGGACACCCACCTAGCGGGAGAGGATTCTGGGTTTGGCTGCGGTCAAGTTTGAGGCACAACGAGGACGACGTGTTATTAAAGTGGGGGAGTTTATAACACTCCAAGAGGTTCTTTAAGTGGGGAGTTTGTCACACTCCAAGAGGTTATGAGAAAGTTGTCTCACATCAGGAAAATATAAGATTTGTGATATGTTTATAAGGGATTTCATCCACCACTTAGTAACAAGGTCTTGTGGGCTTAGGTGATGATAAATAATGGGCCTAAAGGTACACACCCCATCTTATTGGGGTTGTGTTACGACTGTGGTGGGTCGGGTCGGGTTGTTATACAACTAACTCGCAGTTTTAAGAAAATGCAAGCTACACCATTGAACTTCCTCTTATAGTCAAGGTTAAATTTGACCCTCAAATATTTAATTTTAATATCAAATACATTACAAAACTAAAATCATAAGTTATTTATAACCATAAAATATATATTTTATCAAATTTAAATAGCGTGTCCCGTGTCCTAAATTTCACGGAATGTTGTATTACGTGTCCGTGTTTGTTTTGGTGCTACCTAGGTGTTTACTCATTTCGAATTTTGTACGGAGAAAATTCATCTTTACGTATTTTTTTTTAGTATTACGAAGCGTACACTTAGTCGCATTACAATAGAGGGGAGGGAAATTTGAACTTGAGAACTATTGTCCATGATACCTCTGTCTTAACCGCTAAACTAAGAAATCTTCGGTATCTACATATGCATAATATGAAATGTATTATAAATGATACATAAATAAATTAAACAAGCTAACACAATTATACTCTTTTTTTTGGAAGTAAGAACATTAATACTAAGAGAACCAAAGTTCGGCAGCAGTACAAAGTACTATCTCAGGGAGGGGGGAGGGGGGGATAAGGGTACAAACGTGCGCTAGATTCTAAGAGTACATGCCTAAATCAAAAGATGGTACACAGTTCCATACAAATAAACTACTATTAATATTTGAATCTTTTAATGAGAATTAGGAGATGAGGTCCGCAACACGATTAGTAGCCCTCTTCTCAAAGATGATTTTCACGGAAGAGAGACTTTTAATCGTTCCCTGCACTCCAAAATAATGTTAGTGTAAGGCCCACAAGGAGCCAAGTCACCCAAAATAGCTTTGATAGCAAGAATGCGGTCCGAACTAATGATGAAGTTTCCAAGACTATTAATTGCATAGACCATACCTACCTTAATCACAAGGAGTTCGAAAATAAATGGTTATGAGTTAAGAATCTCGAAGCCCAACCCCTAGTCCACACACCCAAAGAACAGCAGGACACACGTGCAAGGCTAGCAAGGAAGGAGAAGGGGTAGAAGGTTGCGTCAACATTGATCTTGGATCAATTACGCAGAAGAGGGGGCCAACTGTTTGGGTAAAGGGGTGTGTGTGTGTGTGTGGGGGGGGGGGGGTGGGCTACTACTAGGAATGGACTGGTGTGTGATAAGGGTATGGTGGCAGTGGGCTTGTGCTGAGCTCCACTGAAAAGCTCTCTCGCATTTTAATGCAATTATACTTTATAAAATCAATTTTAAATGGTAAATTTAGGTATTAGTCCGCGCAAAGCCGTACACCATACCTAGTTTAAAAAATTAAAATAGGTTAAAAAGTGAACTCTCCGCAAATAGTGTCATACATAACCTAAGCAACAACAGAAAGAGCATTGGACAAAACATCGACAATATGTTGACCTGTTTTAAGTTTACGACAAAAATACCGTCATACATAAGAACTTGTGAAACTCAACAAGTCTGTCTTAGCTTAAAATGGCATTATTATTCAGTTTAAGATGAAAACGGCTCAAATAAGCTTCCGCTTGCATATAGTGGAAAATTTTTTTGTTAGTTTATCCTTAGATATTTTCTTGGGTTATTTAATGACAATAATCCAAAGTAAACCTCCCATTTCCCATTTAATCTAACGTATTTTTTTTTTTTTTTGAAGATAAAACCCGAAGGCCTTACTGCATTAATCGAGAATCAAAACAAACAGCAATGTTCGCAGTCGGTGGTAAAGTTTCCGACCATACATGTCTACCAACTATTCTAGGAAAAAGATGAGCTAAAGAGTGCGCCACAGAATTGTTCACGCGACTCGTATATGACCAAATAACAGAATTAAACGAATTGCATAGAATTAAAATGTCTTGAATCACAAGAGAAAACATGCTCCGCCCCGTGTCCTTCTTCTTCAACCTTTCGATGACTGGCAAACAATCGCTCTCCACCACAATCTTGGTGTGTCCTCGCCTAGCAGCTTCGCTAATCCCTTCCATGATAGCAACCGCCTCCGTCATCTGTGAATCCCATTGTTGTCTTTGCACCTGCGAAATACCCCAGCGAACCGCACCCCTCTCGTCCCTACACACCACACCAATGCTTATGCCCTCACCCTCTGTTATCCCCGCATCCACATTTATCTTCACATACTCCACAGGTGGTGCCTTCCATGCCCTTCCTCCTTCCTTCGTTCTTCTACCCAGCCCCTCGTCCTCCTTCTTTTCCCGAGCAAAGCCCCCACCCTCCATCTCAGCCGTGACATCATTTATCCGTCGTATGATCCCCATCACATCCACCTCCCTCGTATCAAACACCACCTTGTTGTGGTGTTCCCATATAGCCCAGCACCCCACCATGAACATAGCATGTTCCCGATGCCCCAACACCCGCCACCTCGCTTCCACCCAATCTCTTATGCTTCCACCTTCATTTCCCTCCTCCCCCAGACCAATACCCTCCCACACAGCTATAGCACAAGCACAATCACGGAAAAGATGAAGACTCGACTCGTTAGAATTATTACATAAAGAGCAAAAAGAAGCCTCACCTCGGACTCGAGTAGCGATATTCGCTCTTGTTGCTAGAGCCTCACTGCAGAGTTGCCAAAAGAAAAGCTTCACACGGGGCCATACCGGGACTTTCCACAACCTATTCCAGAGCCACCTCTCCCGTTCCCAATCTGAAACCCCGCCCACTTCCAAATCCTCTCGGCCCCCAGCTAGGCTTTGATAAGCAGAGCGAACCGAATAAATCCCATCCCTCTCCTCTTTCCAGTACCACGAATCAGCCGGTTTGAGTGAACTCAATCGAATGTTCATGACCCTCTCACACTCAAAAGGGAGGAAAACCGTACTTAGAAGCTCCTCGTTCCACCTTCCTCCTTCATCCTCCATAAGTTCCGCTACTCTCATATCATCACTTCCCAGGACCCGTGGTGAAACAATCCGGCCAGTTTGGGTTTCGGGAAGCCACGCATCTCCCCAAACACGTGTGGATAAACCATCCCCAATCCGTATCCTCCACCCTTGGTTCAACATATTACGTGCCTCAATAATTCCTCTCCACGTGTAGCTCGGATTGTGACCAATTCTCGCAGTCATAACATCGTCATGGGTAGTATTTAGCCCGCATAGTTCGTGCCTAAAGACTATTTGGCTCCGCGATCAGCCGCCACACTTGTTTCCCTATGAGTGCCATGTTAAACAGATGGAAATCCCTAAAACTCATGCCTCCAAGACTCTTCGATCGACATAATTTCCTCCATGAGACCCAGCTGATCCCCTTTTTGCCTTCTTCATGTCCCCACCAAAACCTCGATATCAAGGATCTGAGCTCCTCGCAAAAGTTGACAGGAATTTTAAAAATACTCATAACATAGGTAGGAAGTGAATTGGCCACGGCCTTTATAAGAACTTCTCTACCCGCCCTAGACAATATTTTCCCACGCCAACCATTTAGCCTCTTGCTCAGCTTATCCCGTAAGATGTCCGTGAGGACTTTTTTCGATCGACCCAGAACCATCGGGAGACCTAAATACCTCTCCTGCTCTTCAACCTCCACTACCCCCAACCTCGTGGCCAAATTACTTCTCTTTTGTATGGGTACACCTTTACTAAAAGAGATAGTTGTTTTTTCAAGACTGACCAGCTGCCCCGAGGCTCTTTCATAACGGCTCAAAATACCCTTGACCGTGTCAGCTTCCTCCGTCCTCGCTCTCATAAAGAATATGCTATCATCAGCAAAGAGGAGATGTGAAATCGAAGGAGCATTGGTAGCAATTCGGACCCCATGTAAACTTCCCATCTCAACCGCCCTACGCATGGCACTTGATAGAACCTCAGCACATAGAATGAACAAGTAAGGGGAGAGGGGGTCCCCTTGTCGCAACCCTCGTGATGGCCGAAATTCCTCCGTAGGCACTCCATTAATTAGAACCGAGAAAGTCACTGAAGTAACGCAGGCCATAACTCGCATCACCCAATCCCTGTCCAAACCCATCGTAATTAAAACTCTCCGGAGGAACAACCATTCAACTCGGTCATAAGCTTTCGCCATATCAAGTTTTAGAGCCATTATGCCTTCTGAACTTCGACAACTCTTCATATAATGGAATACTTCAAAAGCTATCATAACATTATCCGAAATGGCCCTACCTGGTGTGAAGGCACTTTGGTTCTCAGAGACAATATCGCCAAGGAAAGTCTTCAGACGGTTAGCAAGAACTTTAGAAACCAGCTTGTACACCACGTTGCAAAGACTAATCGGTCGAAAATCTCGAATTTTGTCCGGAGCTTTCTTCTTAGGAATAAGCACAATATTTGTTTTGTTAAGCTCCGCAGGCGATCTCTCCCCTCTTAAAATAGCTAAAACAGTCTCCGTCACAATAGGCCCTATCGTACCCCAATAAGTTTGATAAAAAAGCCCATTCATTCCATCCGGACCCGGTGCCTTGAGAGGGTGCATTTGATTTAAGGCGTCAAGCACTTCTTCTTCACAATAATCCCTCCTGAGATTCTCATTCATATCATTTGTGACTCTATTACGTATCCCTTCCAAGAGCTCATCATCCACAGTCGGTGTTTCCGTCGTAAACAGCTGCTGGAAATAGCTATTCGCGACGTAACCCACGGCAACATCCCCCTGTGTAGTAACACCCTTATCATCAATCAACTTAGCAATGTGATTTTTCCGCTTTCGCTCCCCTGCTCTTGTGTGAAAGAATTTGGTATTCTTGTCCCCATCCTTTAACCAAAGCGCTCTCGACCGTTGCCTCCAATAGAGCTCTTCTTGCCGTCGTAAATTAGCAATCTCGGTCACCAGTTTTCGTCTTAAACGGACGTTATCCACGGTTCTCTCCTTCGAATCTAGCCGACACAGCTGCTTCTGTCTAGCCGTAATCCCCCTGCCAATTTTATTGATGTTCGTGCCCTTCTATTTCCTCAATTCACTTGCACACTCCTCCAAAATATTCACCAACTCCCCTCTACCACGTTCCACCCCTCTCTCGACGGCTTCAGCACAACCTTCCTCTCCTACCCAAATTTGTTCAAACTTGAAGCTACGACCTCCCTGCACCCCGTCGACTCTACTATTTAAGATGAGCTTTATAGGCGCGTGGTCGGACCACTCCCTATTAAGATAACAAAGATGAGCATAAGGAAACATGTCTGTCCAGGTAGAAGAGCTCAAAGCTCTGTCAAGCATACACTGTCTGTTCGCATCTCCCACTTGGCCATTATCCCACGAGAAATTATATCCTTCCCAAGTAATATCTCGCAGTCCACATTCATCCACAGCTGCGCGAAAATTGTTCATTTGCCATTGGGGTCTACTACCCCCCTTCATCTCCGTCGAGAGCAGAATTTTATTAAAATCTCCGATACAGACCCAAGGCAAGTTTGATTGTCTATTCAGCAGGCGAAGAAGTTCCAATGAAAGATGGCGATCAGCTACAACAGGCCATCCATAAAAATCGGTGACTCTCCATTCCCCCTCAGTACTCCTGATTTTGCAGTCCATATGGTGATTGGATGCAGACATGAAAGTGCAGTCAATCTCCTTTTTCCATAGCATAGCTAAACCTTCCGATCTTCCAATACTATCAACTTCCATACCATAAAAATCATCAAACCTCTCCCTCATCTTCCTCAGCTCACGACCACTCAATTTAGTCTCACATAGAAAAAGAATGGCCGGGGCCTCTCTTCGGATCAAAGCCCGAAGAGCCAAAACCGTGTCGGGGTGGCCCAAGCCCCGACAGTTGATGCTTAGGATATTCATTGGGCCCGGCGGGGTTGACCACCGTCAACCTCCGCCTCAGGTATAATGACGCCCCCGTCTAACGTTTGTTTAACCCGCTTACAGCCACCCTCTTCAATTTGATCCTCCCTCCTCCTTTTCAGCAACTCACCCTTTCCCACATCCCTCTCACCAGAAACAAGCACTCCTCCCTCCCTTACAGGTCTCTCCCATCGTGTCCAACATCTCTTCCCCCCCTTAATATCCTCCCTTGTCCCTATATCAGTCCTCATCAGGCCCTCGTTCGCACTCCCTTCCTCCATCACTAATCCCTCCTCACCGTGCAGCTCCTCCATGACCCCCTCCCTATCAAAAACAGCATCATCCCCTCGCCTTACCACGCCCCCTCCCTCATCTCGCTCCTGTACAGTCCCTACCCCCGCCGTTATCGTCCCTCCACCCTGTAACTCCATATCACTCGCAGGCCCAATGTCCTCCTCTCCCTCAGCACTCCTACTCTTTTCGACAGGCCCTTGGTCCTTCTTCTTCGACCTAAAACTCAACGCAATGTTCTCTAGTTTGGTTATCATATTTGAGATAACCTCTTCTGAATCTTTCCTGCTAACCTCGTCAAAACTCGCCCTAAGATCTCGAGCTGCCTTCTTCGTGCCCTCTTTAAATGTTTTCACCACTTTCCATGGCGAGGCTCGTAACCAATCTCCAAACTGAAGATCTTCCTCCTCATACGGACCGTTCTCGCAGTCCTTCTCCCCATGACAAATAAGACCACACCCATAGCAATAAGTTGGGAGCCTTTCATATTTCACACCAAAATTTATCGTACGGCCATCTCGAACTTTTATAGGAATCGCAGCTTTCAAAGGAGATTGAATATCATATAAAACTCGCACCCTAATGGCCCTATCAAGCTCGGGGTTAGGGCCATGCTCAAACCTCATAAACGTCCCCAAGCAATCCCCCAGTCGTTTAGCATTCAACTGACTTGTTCGCCCCGCAATGGGGAGGTCGTAAATTCTCGTCCATATGGGAAAGAAATGAAGAGAAGCATCAGAGATTTTACCCGATTGATTTGGTATATCGAAACACCACATGAACTTATCGAAGTGCCATGGCTGTCCCTCAATCACCTTCGCCCTATCACGTTCTGCACCAAATCGAAAGATAAAAGTTTTCTCCTTTGGGTCGATAACATTCCCTACAATCGGTTTCGACGGATTCCAAAGTTTAATCATTGTGTCTATGGCTGCCTTGACATTAATTGCCCTCGTCGCCCATAATTTGCCAACAATAAGGATCTTTTCTGCATTAGCATCCGGATCCTCGCCCTCTTCCCATTCGAACAAACCCTCCTCCGACCCCATAGGTTGTTTCCCGTCCCGTCGATGGCCCTGTGATCCGTTTTCCATTGACACCTGCAAGCAAAACAAAAGCAAAGAAAAAAACAAGAAACGAAGATCGCGAACCCAACTCACAATCGAAATCGTGAGCAAAGCCTCGAGAAGGAGGAGAGAAAAACGAAGAAAAATTAGACAGAAACAAAGATTTTTTGACAGAACCCTAGGAACCCTAGACGTTCAACCTAATTGCCTTCGGGAGATTATTCGTAGATATTTAATCTAACGTATTGATTATCCCATATTAATCCTATCTTTACTATCATTTAACTTATTTTACACCAGCTCTCATATTAACTTGTTGTAACCGGTGAAACTAACTAATTAGCAGGTTTCTTTTTTTTTTTTACCTTGCTTATTTTAAGACTTCTACTTTCATCTTTCATCTCTCCTCCTTTTTATCATCTTTCTGGGTTCTGCATTGATCTTCTCTTATCTTTTAGTTAATTTTTCTCATCTCCATTTATCTTCTCCATTATTTTTACGAGATTTCCCATAACAATGAAGAACGAGGTCTTGTCCTCATCTTCTTCAACAATTTCAAGCTGTAAAAATCTCAAAAATAGATTTTTTTAGGGGAGGGGGGGGGGGGGGATGATTAACTGCAATCAATAAAAGGGTAGAGAAAAAAACGCAAACCCTAAACAGTTCACGAATCAGTTTGTGTCATTTGCATCCTCCTTGTTACGCGTCATGATGGCAGATTTGCAGCTTGGGTACTGCCTGGTAGCTTGGCGGTGATCTTGTGTTTGTGCTCCTACTTCAGACAATAATTAGGCTGTGCTCCTTAAAAAGATTGCAGGGATAAGAGCTTTCATATTGCTCTCAAAATAAGTGATGTCATTATTAATGTGATTGACTAGCGTGTTGAATATATGAAGATGATGGTGGATGTAGAAGAAGGAAAATGAAGAAAGATGAAATATGAAAGAAGATGGAACGGGGAGGTGAAAGGTAAATGGTGAAGATGAATGAGTGAAATGCGTGTTCAGGAAGTCAAAAAAGAGTTTAACATAAAA
Source organism: Silene latifolia (assembly GCF_048544455.1). Taxonomy (NCBI): domain Eukaryota; kingdom Viridiplantae; phylum Streptophyta; class Magnoliopsida; order Caryophyllales; family Caryophyllaceae; genus Silene; species Silene latifolia. The sequence continues at coordinate 53,914,188 of NC_133533.1, forward strand.
GGGTGACCTGTTTAACAGGTTGCTTTTCCGGCCTATCATTATAAGCTAAATGATATCAAAGATAAGATTAATATAGGATAATCATAGGTTGGATTAAATGGGGAAGAGGAGACTTAGTTTGGATTATTGTCATTAAATAACCCTATTTTCTATTGTCTCATTTAATATACTTGACCCATTTTAAATTTAAATCGAACATTGTCATTTTGAGAAAGAATTTGTGAAACTTTAAAGACTTTGGTAGACAATATGGTGTTGTGTTGTAAAGCTTTCTTGCATAAGATTTTAGCTAATAGGGGTGCTAGATACTGTATAAGTTTTAGACAAGTATGTGTTGAATCAATTGTTTTTTTTTTCTGTCTCTCATAAGAATTTGTGTTTTCCTTTTACACAAGTACGAAAATAAAGGAAAAGAGTATGGTGAATTGGTTTGCGATTAACGTTGGAACTTGAACTGTAAATATCAATTGCTTTAATCAATTAACCGGATTGTTGAAATAAGTGCAATTTAAGTTCGGCCATTATCTAAATGAGTAAGCAATTTAGTACACTAAACCACCTTCGCACCCTAATCCAACCTGTATAAACATTTGTAATTTCATCCGACCCGTATACAAATCAACCGCATCGTAATCGGACTTATATACAGGTCTGCTTGTGTATAACACATTAACAGACATCTAAATTCGTCGAACTCAATTAACATGTCCAATTAAGGATAAGGAGGCGACACAAGCCGACAAATTAGAGGTTGGTGGGACCAAAACCAAGAAATAGTTAAACGGTGAGAATTTGAGGAGAAAATTGGGGTCTTCATGTCATTATCCAAGGTGGTGGTAGATGTTGATTGTTGATAGATGCCCCTCAAATCCCACTCTTCGATTTATTGGACCCACTTTTAATATTCCGAGCCAAACATATTTTAACTTAGTGTGCTCTAACTTTTTAACTTGGTAATTTCATATCATATTTTAAGCTAGAACCCTTAAACCGTTCTAATGGTAAGCTATAAATTTCTAGCTTTGTTTTTGTTTAATAAATAAAAAATTATGATAAATCAAACCTAAATTTA